>NC_072457.1:19440834-19643334 GCF_027596085.1 Anoplopoma fimbria | reverse complement strand
CATTTTAGTGTGGTGCAAGATTTGAAATTAGCCGGGAGCTTTTGGGGCCCTGGGGCAGTGATGCAGCCTTTAACCTTGTATGAACGTATCTCTTGTCCACGTATGTTCAAATGACTGAATAACAATATCTGACATTAGATTGTATCTCTGATGTGCTCCATGAAATAAGATGTCACAGTACTTAAGACTCCTGCCATTATTATTTCTACTGTAGGCATTGCCTTGTGTGCTCCTGCGGGTCAAGCCGAAAAGCTGCTGCTATGCAATTGGGGCTTACCAAAACCTGTCCTGGAACGCTACCAGAAACACGGCGTGACTCAAATGTTCGAATGGCAAGCTCAGTGCCTCACTGTCGGACGGGTGCTGCAGGGAGGTAACCTGGTGTACTCTGGTAAGAACCCGAACGCCTCTCTACAAAGTGATTCTCAAAGTCGGTCATTTTTTTAAGCTTTTTAAATTCCTTCTTTTTCAGCCCCCACCAGTGCTGGAAAAACTCTGGTGTCGGAGTTGCTGATGTTGAAGCGTGTGTTGGAGACCAAAAGAAAAGCTCTCTTCATTCTGCCGTTTGTCTCTGTGGCTAAAGAGAAGATGCATTACCTTCAGGTGAGGGAGGGAAAAGTACACCCATGTTGTTACTGGCACTGTGTTGTCCGTCTGCTTTGTCTGTACGTGTCTCCATGTAACCGACGCGTGTCTGTGAACCCTGCAGAGTGTCTTTGAAGAGGCAGGAGTTCGTGTGGAGGGATACATGGGCAGCACCTCGGCCGCCGGAGGGTTCAAAGCACTGGACGTCGCTGTGTGCACCATTGAAAAAGCCAATTCTCTCATTAACAAACTCATTGAAGAGGACAACATGGGTCTACTAGGTAACACATGGGGATAACAGTGGGTTTTTTCTTGACTGTTAATCATAGAGTTTGAGTTTGAAAAGTTCCTTTTGGTACTTCTAGGTATGGTGGTGGTTGATGAGTTACATATGGTTGGCGATTCTGGAAGAGGATACCTACTAGAACTGCTCTTAACCAAAATACGCTACATTGCGCAGAAGCAGAACGCCACTGGGTTTGTGTCCATTTGTCTTTTATTACTTTTATTTTGCGTAGCAGCGAGTGTTTTAAAAAAATCCTATCCTTTCTACTACTAGCCATGTTAAGAAGTCTGTCTGTGCAACAACACCTTTCTGCAGGTCTCTCTCTGAGGGCGTACAGATTGTAGGTATGAGTGCCACCTTGCCTAACCTCACCCTCCTGGCTAGCTGGTTGGGTGCAGAGCTCTACCAAACGGACTACAGGCCCGTACCCCTGCACGAGCATCTCAAGGTGGGCTGCAACATCTACGACCAGAGCCTCGCTGTGGTCCGGCAGTTCGCTCCTGCGTTCCACGTTAAGGTAACTGACAGATGGAGGTTCAGATATCGTCCAATGTGCGTGTTTGATCCTTTAGACGAGTAATACAATCATGTGCTCCGTGTGTGATACATGTGGTGACTCATTAAGGGCGACGATGACCACATAGTGAGCTTGTGCTACGAAACAGTGAGCGAGGGCCGCTCTGTGCTGCTGTTCTGCCCCTCCAAGAACTGGTGTGAGAAACTGGCAGACAGCATCGCCAGAGAGTTCTACAACCTCAGACATACAGGTACGTTATCATTTTTGTTTTGTGCACACTGCGTTTGAACATTGAGATTCAGGTCACAACTGTAGTGAGATTCAGGTCACAAATGTACAAGGATTGTTGTACATTTTGGCTGCATCCTTTCAGAACGTCAGGGCGAAGCAGGGCCTAAGCCGGTTTGTCTGGACCGGGACGGACTCGTGGATGTTGTAGCACAGTTGAGACGAACTCCAGCTGGTTTGGACCCCATCCTTCAGCGAACTGTGCCATGGGGGGTCGCCTTCCACCACGCTGGTAAGCACACTCGTGCAACAAAATTGGGGCCTGAATGGTTCTGTTTTTTTTTTGAGTATTTGAAAAATATTTTGTTTATCTCTGCAGGTTTGACATTTGATGAGCGCGACGTGTTGGAGGGAGCATTTCGTCAGGGCATGGTCAGAGTCCTGGCCGCCACCTCAACCCTCTCCTCAGGGGTGAATCTCCCGGCACGCAGGGTCATCATTCGAACCCCTACCTTCAATGGACACCTGTTGGACCCGCTCACGTACAAACAGATGGCAGGACGGGCGGGGAGACAAGGAGTGGACACCATAGGTATGGAGGGAAGAAGGAGGCAAAGTGAAGTTTGGTCATTCTTTTTCCAGTTGCCTGGAAAACAAAACGTGATCAACTCTATTTTGTGATAATATAGGTTGAAAAGTGAATTCAAAAACATCTCTCTTTTTGTGCCTCAAGTGGTTTTTCTGGTCATCTCCTCAGGTGAGAGTGTGCTGGTGTGTAAGGAGGCGGAGCGTCAGAAAGGTATCACTCTTCTTAAGGGTGCTCTTCAGCCAATCAGCAGCTGCCTGGTGAGAAGGGAGGGAGATGGCGTCACCACCAGCATGCTGAGAGCCATCCTAGAGGTACGGCCGATATCCAAATGAACTTGGCAACCATTGAAATGACTTTTAGTCCGTAAACAGATCATGATTAAATCCATCTTGAATAAAAGATGTCTCATTTTATTGAGGCTCTGGATGTAAAATCAGATCAGGTTTACTCCATTATTTTTTCGTGACTCTAATTTGAATCATCCCAACACACAGATCATTGTCGGAGGTGTAGCCAGCACTCCACAGGATGTGCGGTCATATGCTTTGTGTTCGCTACTGGCTGCCAGCATGACATGTGATGGCAAAAATGAATCAAATGAAGCAACCAACAAAGGAGCTATTGAGGCCTGTGTTGAATGGCTGATGGAGAACGAATTCATCAGTATCCAGAAGGACGAACAAGGTAATGCCACTGCTTAACTTCATATCTTGACAAACAAAGAAAGTGGAAACTGCTGCGACAAAAGTGTCAACACTTATTTAAATGTTCCATATTGTAAAAGTTTTTATCTCTTTTAACACAAGGTGTTGCCTAGCAACAGACAGTGTGAGAATTTATTTTTACATTAACGCACGTAAACATGTTCTAGTAGGAACCCAAAATACAAATATGAACCTGAAAATGAGCACACTATGTCTCCTTTAATTCACACTGGAACAAGTTTTAAAGAGCAATGCAAGTATTTTCCGTATTCATGCATCATATCATATTTCTTTATAAAATGTACAAGCCACACTCCAAGCTTAACCACCTTTGTCTCTACAATAACTACTATTTATCCCGATGTCTTTGCAGATCCAGAGGAGAGGTACCATCCGACTCAACTCGGTGCTGCCACCCTTTCCTCGTCCCTCTCCCCTCCAGAGGCTCTGGGAATATTTGCAGATCTCCAGCGGGCCATGAAGGGCTTTGTGCTGGAAAATGACTTGCACATTCTCTATCTGGTACACATACACACATCTTGCATTACTATTTTCTTTAACAAACTTCCTGTCATTATTAATCACTCCCTATCGTCCCAGAACCCTGGCCCATACATTCCTAATAGTAACTTATCCTTAATTCTAGCTGAAAACCAAAATCCCAAAACGTCCCCTCCTCTGACGCATGGTATTTCAAATCTGCACTTATCCCCTCAGATCACCCCGTTGTACGCGGAGTGGACCACCATAGACTGGTACCAGTTCTTCTGTCTGTGGGAACAGCTGTCGTCGTCGATGAAGAGAGTGGCCGAGCTGGTGGGCGTCCAGGAAGGTTTCCTCGCGAGGTCTGTCGGCGGCAAAATCGTCGCCAAGACCGAGAAGCAGCGTAGACAGATGGCTATTCACAAACGGTGATGCACACATTTATGTCAATTACACTTTATTCATATCATAGGATCGGCAAATGGCCCCTCATGTGGTTTACTGATCGTAAAGGAAACCAAGATATGAGAATTATAATTGCAAACTTGTAACCACATGCGGTTTTGAAAAATGATAACCTTATTTAATACTACATTAAAGTCAAGGTTACACAGTTTCAGCTACCTTTGTCAAGCTTATGATGTTCAGTTTTGGTGGAATGTCATAACCCGATACTGAAAATTATATTTTATATATAATTATACTGTATATATACATATATAAACTAGTTCATGGTTGTTTTTTTCATTATTATTTTGTGTGTTCTTCCTTTATGCGCACTGATTCCCAACATTGTGGCCTTTTAGAAAAAAGGTGACTCAGAATGTAGACCCTAAAAAAAACATTCAAGGATCACCCCCTGCGTGTGGAACAACAAACACAATGTTTAGAAAATGAAATGTTTTTGTTCACATGGGACACTTGCCCCCTCCACATTCTCTCCTCCCAGGTTTTTCACCACCCTTGTGCTACAGGATCTGGTGAACGAGGTTCCTCTGGGAACAGTGGCATCCAAATACAACTGCAATCGCGGGCAGCTGCAGTCCCTCCAGCAGTCTGCTTCTACATATGCAGGTACGAGCCGAGGGGTTTTACTGAACGTCTCCAAGGACAAGTTACACTGTGGAATACTGACCTCCACACTAGACTTTACATTTAAGACGAGGGTTGTTACTTGATGCAGGAGCACTCTAGGCTGGACGGATATATAGCATGGAGCCATGTAGAGTGCTCACGCTTGTTTCATCAAGTTACTATGAGAGTGTTTGTGAGGTGTTTGTGAGGCCGAGACTCACAGGGTGGTTGCTTAAGTGTTGCACAGAGAAAGTTTGTCTGGGTGGAAGTCATGGACAGAATCGCTCTGACCTTGCTGCCACCCGTTCAGGTATGGTGACGGTGTTCTGCAAGCGTCTGGGCTGGCACAACATGGAGCTGCTGCTGTCCCAGTACCAGACCAGGCTGAGCTTCGGAGTCCAGAGGGAGCTGGTGGACCTCGTCAGGGTCTCCCTGCTGAACGCCACGCGAGCCAGAGCGCTGTACGCACAGGGCCTCTGCACCGTCGCCGAACTAGCCCGGGCTACTTTGGCTGATGTGGAGAAAGCCCTGAGGAACGCTGTCCCATTTAAGAGGTAGCTGTGTGTTTGTTTGCACTGTAGGATTATTCTGTTTCAAATGGAGTGCCAGCAGCTGACACTAACGCAAAAAAGGCAACAGTAACTCATGTAAACCTTTCACTGAGGCAAGGAATACCTTCTCCAAGGCAAATTTTAAAACTGAGATATATATATATATATATATATATATATATATATATATATATATATATACACAAAACATTTCCAATACAACAAAACTATCCTAATTTGTTATTGTAATAGAATTAGATCTAAAAGTGTTCCATTTAAATCAATATGTGCTTTGGAGTGTGCAGGCATTACTTTTATCACAGCTACTTTAAAAATACACCAGCCTCCTTCATTTTGAAGAAAGTCAAGGAGACAGAGGTATATTTCCTCTTAATCCCTAAACACACCTAAAGTATGTGCAACTGTAGCATCAGCACACCAAGCCATAATCTCCCCTGAAATATGAATCCAGTCGTAAAGCCAATGTTGCACTTGTCTGTCCGTCTCAGCTCCAAGCGAGCGGTGGACGAGAGCGAGATGGAGGCGGCAGAGAGGCGGAGCCTCCGCTGCGTCTGGGTGACCGGCGGCCGGGCCCTGACGGAACAGGAGGCCGCCGTCGAGATCGTGTCCGAGGCCAGGCTCCTCCTCCGGGAAGACCTGGCCCGGTTAGGAGTTCACTGGGACCCGACGACTCTTCCTCCGGGGGTTCCTACTGCGGACAGCCCCGACCGTTCAGACACCTCATCTGCCTCACATCTCAGCTCACATGAAGAACAGGGAGACAACAATAAAGATCACCAGGAAGGAGGCAGGGTCAGGGGAAGGGAGGGTGGAGATACTGACAGACAACGGGAGGAGAATAAGGAAGAATGTAATCCTGAGAAAAGGATGTCTGAAAGGCAAATGGAGAAAGCAGAAGGAGACATCAACAGAGACCGAGGGATGTCCAGGAAGACAGATAGGACTGAGCCAGAAATCAGACAAACTGGAAAGGTAGTGCAAGTGGAAAGAAGCGAAGAAACAAAGCAGGAAGAGACAAATGCAAAATCATTAATGGCAAATGACTCAGAGGATCCAGGTGAAAAAAGAGAAGAGCACATAAGGTCGGAGCAAAGAGGGAATGAGAGCGAGAAAGCGGAGCTGAAAGAAGAGGAGACGAGTAAAGGGATCGTCTCAATCGGCCCGGAGACTCGTCGAGGGAATCGTCCTGTTCCTGAAAGGAGCCTGACACAGGAGTTGGCCGAAATCGTGTCCAGCCCCCTGTTTCGGCCAATGGCGCTCCCTCAGCCCTCCCCTCCCCCAATGCCTCCCCCCCGCTTTAGAGCTCCGGTGTCCCGAGCAGAAGTACAACACAGAGTTCCTACGAGGACACCAGAAGGAGATGGTGCTAAAGGGCCCGCTGCCTCACCCGTGCAACCGGGAAGACTGAAGCACTCCAGAGCTTTAAGCAAAGTCCTCCACTCCATACAAACTGAGAAAAGCCTTCAAGATCATGTAGTCCCAAATCCAGCACCTACAGGCCGGGTGCCTATAGCCATTCAAGCTCCTGAAGAAGCCCATCCTGGCATTTCCGCGCCCACGAACGCAGATATGTTGAACTCCCCTCGAACCGCCACTCCTGCCTCCGTTCCCTTGTTCTCCCCTGAGGCGAAGCGACGAAGGATGGACGGCGGAGAAGCAGATAAGTTCTCGTCTCCTGAGCTGTACGCGGGAGACGAGCAAGGTGAAGGAGAAGCAGAGGGAAGTGTTAAAGCAGGAGAAGAGAGTTTCGGCGACAGCTTTGAATTGGACACCCAGACGGAGAAACTCATCGTTCAACAGGCATGCAATGGGAATCAGTCGGTAGAATCGGAGAAGAGAAGAGAGGGGGAAATGGTAGAAGCAGCTGGAGAGAAGGACACACGTGAGGGAAGTAATGCGTGTCCCAGATTCAATATTTCTATCACAGACAGCCAGATGGAGCTCATCCTTGACACCAGCCACAGGGTGAGTGACCGGAATCACTATTCATTTCTGATTGTCAAAATGCATTCAAACAGTTTGCCTCTTAAAAGTCTGAATGTTTTTACAGATTTCTCCAGGTCCAGGTGGTGATAACATAGTTTTAGACAAAGATGAAGGTGGTGACGAGGACGGCGACCCCGCGGCCTCTGAGAGCGTCGACAGAAGCAGCAGCTTCCTGTTCGACAGCCTTTACGACTGCTCTCTGCTGGCTGATCTGAGCCCGCGGGGGGACCCGGGCCAATCGGACGAGGAGGAGCCCATTGACCGGGAGGTCGTAGGCTCCCCTCCGTCAACCCAGGAGCAAAGGCGCAGCGAGCTCCTAGCCAACCAGGAGGCGGAGAAGCAAGAGGCTGTCCAGTGGGGCGAGTCCTCCTTCAACCTGTCCGAGTGGGGCGACTCGTTGCTGGTGGGCGAGCACTTTCTGGAGAGGCAGAGCTTGCTCAGACACGCGGGGAGAACTCATGAAACTCAGCGACCCGACGGCGAGCACGATCGGACTGAGGAACATCTGTCGGAACCAAAACCCAAACCCAAACCCAGTCAGATACAGCCACAAGCCACCACTACCGCCACAACTCAAAACGAGTATGACGAGAACAAAGACAGTAAACCAGGCGGGAGACAGGAAACGAGGAATGGAGAGGGTGAAAATGGGAAGCAAGTAGAAAGAAAAGAGGAAATGAATGCCTTGCTGTCAGTTAATGCGGTTTTAAAAGTCCATAACGCAGCCGAAAGCTCGTTTCATTGCAGCCCTGGTTTGCAAGAGATCTTTGACCGCTGGCCTAGTATGTCCGACCAGCCCTGGCTGAACACCACAGCAGGCCACGGAGCCTGTAAAAGCGCTGCAAATACAGCAGAAGTTCCGGATCGACCTCAGCCCTCGATGCAGGTGGACAGAGGAGGGGCAAAGTCAGACGCCCAGGCTGCTGCTGCGGGTAGCGATTCTCCAGTTGAGCAAAAGGACGGCGAGAACGTAACGGAGAGACCGGGCTCTGCCGGCGATCTCATTCCCCCGACTCAGGAAACACCGCCCGTCACTCCCAGAGTAAAACTGACCACCTCATCCGTCCAGTCGCCTCTAGCTATCGCTCAGCCACTCAACCGGTCGACTCCCTCAGCCCTACTGCGGCGGACCATGGCAATCACAAAATGCCCCGGATCTCGCCCGGGACACAACGATCCTCCAACAGAAGCTGGCGCTCACACCAAACAGCCGGATTCCGTGTCTGATCGCAGCCTTGAACACCAGCCGGGTTTGAAAACTGAAGCCCCGCCGCACGCCGGCCGGAGCCTCAGCCCTCCCCGAGACCGCGCCTCTCCGTCCGCCCGCCGACTGAAGCTTCCCTCTGATGCGGAATCGCCCAGGGCTGATCCAGGCTTCACTCTTCAGCTGTCCCAGGATGCATCGCTCTCTTGCAGCGGCTCGGGGACCTTCTCCATCATAGACGTGGCAAGTGACAGGCGCCTCTTTGATACGTTCATTAACGAGTGGAAGACGAAGGAGCGTTTCTCTCTGGCTTTGGCCTGTGAAAAGAGGGAGCAAGGACAGCAGCCGGAGGAGCCAATAGGAGGGAAACATAAAAGAGGTAACTGATAATAAACAAATGACCTGACACGTTATGAGCAAAGCCCGTGTCATATGCAGCCCCCTCTCTCATGCACATGTTTTTCCGTGCAGCATCAGCAGATCACCAGAAGCTGCACAGGGCCGACGGTTTCCCGGTAAGAGACAGCGATGGACTGGTGTTGATCGGACTGTCAGTCTGCTGGGGAGCAAGAGACGCGTACTACATGTCCCTGCAGCAAGAGCAGAGCAAAGGTACGTACACACGTGCACACCCACGTACCGCAGGTACTGCAACGCAAGTATAAGCTCACTCCAAAAAGTGTTATCCCCTTAGGTCTCAGCTCCAGTCTGGCCCCTCCCCCGTTGGACGGCGACTTGCCGGTAATCGAAAGGCTGCGGCAGGCGAAGACCTGTCTGATGGGGCCGGCGGGCGCTCGCAGAGAGGGCGTGGTTGTCGTGTATGACATCATCGAGGTATACAAGAGGCTGGTGCTGAGCTGCGGCATCAGCTTGGAGGGAAACTGTGAGGATCCCAAGGTGAGGGAAACCACATGTGTGTTTTTTCGCACCGCACATAGATAGAAACGTGCATCCTGGAAATTATGAGCAAGTTGTTTATGACATTCTCACTAATTTTTTGCCTTCGTTGACTCTTAGTTATAGTATTTTGAATTTGAGATAAGATTTTCTACAAAAACCTTCAGCATCAGAACAATTTTAAATGGTGTTACAATCACGTCAAAAATCCACACATAGATGCTTTACAGGGGAACATGCAACATATGGGCAAAATATGTTTTGTTTTGCTAGGAAAATGTCAGAAACGGACTTGATTAAGCAGCGAATGTGTTGAATGTGCGCCGTAGGTTGCGTGCTGGCTGTCGGACCCGGGCAGCGAGGAGAGGACTCTACCCAACATGGTGACCGTCTACTGTCCCGAAGAGTTGCCTCTGCTGGGCGGACTTGGGAATGCTCACTCACACTGCCCTCGCGTTAGGGCGGCGACCAAGAGCGTGCTCGTGCTCTCCGTCATGAACCACCTCAGCGGCCTGCTGGAGAAGGACGGCATGCTTGGTATAAAACAAGAGCAGACACTCTTAACGGTCGTTCATAGACTTTTCCTAAGAGCTGCGGCAAACATGACGATGGTAACGGGTTTTACATGCATGTGTCAGGTTTATTCAGGAGCGTCGAGATGCCCTCCCAGGTGTCTTTGGCGGTGTTGGAGTTGAACGGAGTGGGCTTCAGCGTCAGGGAAGCTGAAAGGCAAAAACACGTGATGCAGGCCAAACTCACAGCGCTGGAGTCCCAGGCCTACGACCTGGCCGGGCACGGCTTCTCCCTCACCAGCGTTGACGACATCGCACAGGTACGAAGCGCCTCATGTAACAGCAAATGTCTTTGAATTCAATCGTAAAACGTACAAATTCCAAATCTTCCTGTGTGCTCACGCTGCACTGCAGGTGTTGTTCCTGGATCTACATCTGCCTCCGAACGGTGACGTCGGCGGACCGAAAAGTAAAAAGACTCTTGGCTACGCCAGGAGAGGCGCGGGCGGCCGAGTACGACTTGGAAAGCAGTTCAGCACCACCAAGGTAAAAACTGCTTTTGATGTTATGCCGCTGGTGATTCATCGTTTTAATGGAATTGTAAAGCGTACATATCGAGATATCGTGAAACGCAATTGTGCAGCAAGACTGATAATAATGCAAGAGATTGCACTTTTGATTGCACTTTTGTTTTTACAAAATATCGCCCAGCACCACTCCTGGGGAAACATTAGGGCACATTTGTGCGAGGAAGTGTTTTGCTGTGTTTCAACTGAGCTGTTATAATGTACGGCAGGATGTTCTGGAGAAGCTCCGCCCCCTGCACCCACTGCCGGGTGTTATTCTAGAGTGGAGGCGGATCACCAACGCCTTGACCAAAGTGGTGTTTCCCCTGCAGAGGGAGAAGCGATACCACACTACACTGGCCATGGACAGAATCTACCCCATCGCCCAGACACACACAGCCACAGGTAACACACACACACACACGAGTTAAACGCACCTTAAATGTGTATCACGGCATATGCAATACAATTTAAAAACCCAAAATCCAAAGCATGCATGACTCCGCTCTTTCTGTTGTTCAGGTAGAGTAAGCTTCACTGAGCCCAACATACAGAATGTCCCTAAAGACTTTGAGATCTTCATGCCCACGGTGGTGGGGGAGAGCCCACCTTCACAAGACAGCTGTCACATGACTGCCAAATCAGGGTAGGTCAACCTCAGAGTTCACTGCATCTGATGGGGTGCTCGCACACCACCGAGGGAGTACGTGAGGGGCTTCTGATGTCTCAGTAAAATGTGAAATGGTTTAATATCAAAAAATAATGTAGAATAACTATTGTTTTAATCATAACTTACAAACGTATAACTTGATTGGATAAACTCATTCAAACCGCTACAAGGTACTTTAAGTCTGTGTGGATTTTGGCGGTCCCTGTGGACAAAAGTAGTATTGTTTCCGAGCACTAGAGTCCCTTTAGAAAACTGCTAAATTGACTGCAGCCGTGTCAGCAGGGCCTATAGGGTTCTATAGAGGCATCACTATTAGATCGAGACTGTTGCATAACTAGTTCAAATTTCCTCACGGTAACTTTAAGTTCATTCAGGCTCATTAAAGCACACCAGCTGTTTGTGTTACGTCTATGGTCTACTACTGTTATATTCATAATATACATTACATACATATAGTGTGATATGTAAATATATCAATCAAACAATCAAACTTATTTGTGTAGCACCTTTCATAGAGGTTAGTGCAGTTCAAGGTGCGTCACAGCTGATTAACAAGCCAAATGTAATAAAATAGAAATAAAACCTATAATAACAGTAATCATTGTGAAATAGCGTGAAATGAAAACTGGATAATAAACTAGAAAAGAATTATAGAACTTAAATAAAGAATAAAATGAAAAATATAATAAAAATGTTCAACTTAAATAAACTAAGTGAATAAAGAAATGTAAACAAAATCTAAATAGGAATAAATAAATATCTAATCAAAGGTTAAGTGTTAAGGTAACTACAGCGTTTCTTTACAGAAAGAAGAGACGTTCTGTGGTGCCTTCAGCTGCAGCTGGCCGCACGGAACAAGGCCCGGCGTTCTCCGTCAGCATGAGACACGCCTTCGTACCTTTTTCAGGTTACTATGAAGTACTATGACTCTCTCTGTAACTTGGTCTTGGACTGCTCTACCAGCTGTGTCTTTCCGCTCTGTGCTGCAGGCGGGATGATATTGGCGGCCGACTATTCTCAGCTGGAGCTGCGAGTGTTGGCTCACCTCTCCAAGGACCAGCGTCTCCTGCAGGTCTGCGAATGGCGAGGACACATCACACGACAAATCACAGGTGAACAGGTGAAACTGAACAATGAACTTTGTGCTTTCCGCCAGGTGCTGAACGGAGGAGCCGACGTGTTTCGTTGCATCGCCGCGGAGTGGAAAAGCATCGACCCGGAGTCTGTGAACGACGACCTGAGGCAGCAGGCCAAACAGGTACGACGAACCTGAGAGAAATGAAGGCGCGAACACACACGTGCACACGCTCACCGCCATGTATTTGTGTTTGCAGATCTGCTATGGCATTATCTACGGGATGGGAGCCAAGTCTTTGGGGGAGCAGATGGGAGTGGGGGAGGAGGACGCGGCCTGCTACATAGAGAGCTTCAAGGCCAGATACAAAGGTATTGGCCTTTTGTCATCAAAGTCATGAATGTACAGCACATGTGAATCTATAAAAAACAAGGGTACGTCCATGTCCTGTCTTGTGTTTTCAGGGATCAACACCTTTCTTAAAGAAACCGTAAAGAAGTGTGTCAAGAACGGCTACGTCCAGACTCTGATGGGCCGCAGGAGATACCTGCCGGGGATCGCCAACGCCAACGCTCACGCAAAAGCACACGTAAGCACGCCCGTTCGTCGGAACGCATTCGAGTACCTTCAGTTTTCCATTCATTCCCGTTTCTTTTCCTCAGGCAGAGCGCCAGGCAGTGAACACAACGGTACAGGGCTCGGCGGCGGACATTGTAAAGCTCGCCACTGTGAACATCCAGAAACGCCTGCGAAAAACATATCCCCAAGCTCCGATCTCTCACCAGCATTCACGCCCAGGTGATTTCCACTTAAACCCTCTATTCCCCATACTGTGTATAAGCCCCCCCAAAAAAAGTTGTGTAAATGTCTGATGGTGTCTGTTACACAGCCGCCGGTCACCGCAGGGTCGGGACGTCCCAACTCAGAGGGGCCTACTTTGTCCTGCAGATGCATGACGAACTCATCTATGAAACTGCGGAGGAAGACCTCATACAGGTACTGACATCATTCTCTGGATCAGTAGCATTTAGTTCGTATTGTACGGTCTTTTACAGAAAGCTGCGAAGTTGCAACACTGTGAGTGATCCGTTATTTCTTTGCCGACAAAGCAGGTAAGTTACAGTTGTATGTGTTGATGAGTCTCGTTCAGCGCTAAAAGGAAACAGAGACTTGATACGATCGCCCAAGTTTTTTGATATATTCAATTACGCAGTGATTAACAGACCTGCGATGAGAAGTTTTCGAATGGATTTTTACTCAAACGTAGACGAGAAAAAGGGTAACACATTCTGGGAAAGTCTGCATGTGTACATAACTCTTTGTCTCTCTGTCAGGTCGCTCAGATAGTCAAGAGGGAGATGGAGACGGCAGTAAAACTGTACGTGAAGCTAAAAGCCAAAGTCAAGGCAGGACCCAGCTGGGGCAACTTGCAGGACCTGGATATATGATGTGAATGATCTGACGTCGACATAAAATACATGTGCTTATTTTTTAAAGGGATAGTTCAACCCCCAAAACAAATCTTTAAAAAAAATACACATTTTTCCCTTTGTCTGTAGTGTCATATAATCCCATAATATTAGAGAGAAGGCAGACATCACTCGGGCCGATATCTCCAAAACTAGGTAACTTACAACAAAACAATGCAGATTGTTAAATAGCACTACAGGTAATTGGGAGAATATGTAGTTCTGATTTTGGGGTGTACTGTCTCTTTAAGGTTCTGTAATATGTTAATACCACTTCTTTTTAATCACTACATTAACAACAATGAAATGCTGGAAATACATACATATGATTGTATATTTTTCATATGAGCTCTAAATGAACTTTTGAATGTATTTATTATTCTTTTTAATGATGTACAGTGTCACAAGACATACATATTTTTTTGTAAAAAGTGTAGATTTTTATTTACTGATATCTCACTAGTCATGAGATTTTATGCACAATGATAATCCATCTAATGTAATACCTTAAAATGTTCTGTTTTTTTTTCCTTAATTGATTGTGTTTCGTGGTGATCAATCATTCTATGAAATGTCAAAAAACAATTGAGGGAAAATGTCTATCACAACTTCCTAAAGCCCATGGTGATGTGTGCAAATGTCTAAAGAAAAACCCTAAAATATTTAGTTTACAATGATATATATGTAAAGGAAAAGCAGCCAACCTGCTCCTGAGAAGCTGGAAGTGGAGAATGTTTGGCCTTTTTTCACTTTTTTAAATCAATAAATTATCAAAATAGTTGTATGCAGTACAAAAGACGCAGATCAGCCGTCGTTTGAGGACATCCTGAAATCTCACATTTTATTGGACCGTTGGTTGAGCTGTCTGTCACAGGAACATACATCGTTATTGTCACACGTTAACACCGTTTTAGTTTTTACACTTATGACATTCACCGCAAAATAAAGTGTCGTCAACATGATGTGACGTTTTCTGTGAAAAGCCAAATTCACCACCTCTGGTTACTGGGGGAGAAAAACAAATGCGGTCCAGGAAGCATTTAGTGTGGCTTTAGTCTTGTTTGAAGCAGATGATAACCAGTCAGTATGAAAGAGTATCTTAATACAGAGCTACATTTATTTTTTTTAATTATTCCACTCAGAACTACATTGACTTTATTGCCAATTTAAGCCAATGCAGACTACTTTAAAGACCCCTTTTCATAACCTTCCACTGGAACTAAACAGAAGGATGATTTTCTTTTTCCAACTACTTTTAGTTTGACTTTGTCTTGTTTCACAAAAAAAAAAAAACAGTGAACCATGACTACACAGGGCTCTTCAACACAGGCTCATTTGACATGAAAAAAGTGACAAAAATGAGAAAATAAATACATGTCATGGACACACATCCATAAACAAATGCAACAGCACAGATTTTGTTTAATGAAAACAGGAGTGTGATCCCAGATGGTGGTACAGATGTTTTGTCAGTCAAGAAAAAAAAGAAAGAAGCCTCTTTGTTTGTGATACTATTGAAGTCATGCCATTATTTAATCTAATGAGGAACATGTGGTTCACCCAAATGTGTTGACTGGTGTTGATACAGTAATTACCTAAGTGTTTTACATGATAGGTAAGACTAGCAGCTACAATTGGTGGGTGCTTTATCCCATGAAGTTAAGTGCAATGCACATCTGCTCTGTAATGTTCGGGTAATAGCCATCCCGCTGTGATAGAAATGTGTCTTTATGAGGCAGTATTAAAAGACAATCATCTGAAGGGGCGTGATCACCTCTAACTGTCTGAACAAATATTGGCCTCGAACTGCTTCTGTAAAGGGAGATGACAGACGCCTGTCATAATTCTGTGGTTGGCAATGAGTTCAAATCCACTGAGAGGACTCTGAGGAAGAAGAAATATGTGATGCCGAACAAATGCACTTCACCGGCCCCCTTTTTTGGGCCCAGTAGACTTGAAACACAAACGAGACTAATTTGGTTGGTGTGTTGGGGAGATTCCAGGTTTCTGAGGACATAATTCGTTTATTTAGTCAGACTCACTGCCACAAACAGAAAAAAAGCTATTAATCAATTAAGGCATCGACACAGCTTGGAGCTGTGCATTTCTTTTTTTCCTTTACCCGAGTAGAAAACAGACCAGGAAATATATGTACACAGGTACAGTTAAGTGCTACTCAAGCAGCCTCCTGTTGGCTAGATCTGGGGAGAGAAAAACTGGGACCAGGACCGGCCTTTTCTTGTTCCATTACGTACTGGAGGGGGGGGGCTGGGGTTGGGGCCCAGGAGCGTTTTCCCTTGTCGGAGAACATCCTGAAGGAAAGCTCTAGGCCTTGGCCCAGGTTATTGTAGTACAACAATTTACATGAAAGATAGGGAGGAGTAAGGACACAAGAGGCTTGAGGACGACACCGGGGCAGCAGTCAGGGCGTCTCTCCATTGCGGCTGAAGAAGTACCTGACGGGAGGGCCGGCCAGGTCGTCGTCTCCGTCCGCCTCTGGGGCGAACGACACGGTGAGGTCGACGTAGCGGCGGTCCACGGATGGCTTGATCAGCTTCTGCATCCTGAGGAGAGTCAGAGGGGAGGTTTAAAGAGGCGGGGTTTCTTCAGGGGGTCACGAAGAGTCGAGGATCACAAAAAACACTTACGTTAGCTTGAGCCTCTTCGAGTGTCCGGGCATCACAGGCACATAGAGCATCTTCACACCATGGACTACCATAGTGGGTTCGATTCCATACTTTTCCTGAAAACCAACACCGATTGATTAAAAAAATGAAATAATCAAGTATAAACTACAAAGAGGCAATGACAAACCTCAAACACGATATTAATACAAGCAATCTCACCTTCACTGCATTCATGAAGTCAGAGAGGGTGAAGTCCTCTCGGCCAAAGATAGTCCAACAGTCCCAGATGGAGAAGTAAATGTTGTCCCTGGGAAAGGCGTCAAACAATATTTTTCAGTCCGTGGGGTCAAAACAGTCCCAGATGTTTTAACGCTTTTAAGTTGTGTGAGAGGAATGGTGTGCATTCCCTTACCTGATGAGTGACTGTTTAACTTGGGCAGGCTCGGTGAGCACCACTACAGGGATGGCCAAGTTAAAGAAGCAGTTTTTGAGAGACTCAAACTCGTAGCCTCCGATCACCTTGACCAGCTCCAGGGCCACCTGAACGCATCGAAAAAACAAAATCATATTAGTAAGTACACCCAAGTATTCTCTGGGTGTTTAAAATGACTGGGGCCAGGTTAAACCATCAATGTTGCAAACATTTCAAACCGTCCCTCACCAATCCAGCCACTGCAGCTGTTGCCGTGGCGATGGCGGGGATGATCTTGCCGGCGATCCGCTTGGTCTTGAGTCGGTCTGCCGGCTCTATGGCGTACATCCTGGCTCTGAGGGCGGACGCCGCCGTGACAAAGTCCATGTGGCCGTTGCCGTCGTCGTCCTTCTCAAACTGCAGCGGGCTCACCTGTAACCTCTCTGCGTGTGAAAGCACAGACAGCATCACTCATGGTTAGACGTAGACTTACAGTGTTTGTGACATAGACTTGTCCACTTAACAGGATGGGGAAAGAGATAGCGTCTGTTCCCTTAATAGTCACACTGTCTTTATGGATATGACTGAATGCCAGTGTCCATATACAAATCTGCCTATTTAGTATTTGTTTTTTCCTCAGTTGTTCACCTGCTGTGACATTGTCGGTAGCAATGGCCTGCTCCAGCTGAGAGATGGCCTCCCTCTCTTCCTCGCTGCTCAGAGGCAACTTCATTGAATCGGGCTTCTTTGCCGTCTCGTCGGTCTCTATACACTAGGAGGGACGGATTAATCAACAAGGTTAGGATTTGGTTTTTTTAACACTCCGATAAAACCTAAAAGGACCAGCTCAGTTGGGAAGCTCACTTTCTGTGAAGGCCTGTACTCGGGGATCTTGACATCTGAGAGAAGCCTGGTCACCACCTCTTCGGAGAAATCCTGATAAAGAAGGAGAAGTCTGGTCAGTCAGTGAGTCAGTGTGTGTGTGTGTGTGTGTGTGTGTGTGTGTGTGTGTGTGTGTGTGTGTATTGGAGAGTGTATGAGCTTACGTGACCCACCTTTTCTGAGTAGGGAATGTTGTAAATCCCTGCAAAGAGCCGGGCGGTGCCGACAATGAAAGTGAAGTGCCTGACGGGGAAACGAGGAGCTTAGAAGTGAAACATACGACATAAGAACGCCTTGAACTGACACTTAAGAGAGAATACTCACAAAGAGTCTTTCAAGTCAAAATCAATAGGAGCTGGAGGTCTTTTCGGGGACTGCCAGAACAAACCTGAAGAAGGGAAGAAGAATCCACTATAATCTTTGCTTTTAAATAAAATTCAAATCATTTGATAACTAATTGGTAAACGTGTCATGAAAAAAAAAAAAAAAAAAAAAAAATAAACTTACTTCCATCTTTTAACCTTGTGTCCAGAGGGAAAGAGTGCAACAATTGTAGGGCCTACACACAAAAACAAAAGTATTATAGTTTGCACCGACAAACGTGTACATGCAACCTATTGAATGAATGTGTGTTCGTTACCTTTCTCTTGAAGTACTTTTCGAACTTCAGACGGGCGATAGTGATGCACTGTTCCCACTGGCTGGGCCGTTTGCTTAGCAGCTTAATGACCTGGAATGACCCCTCCAGACTTTCCCCCCTCTGCATCCTCTACACACACACACAAACAGACACAATCACATAAAATCTTTGAAAAACATTCCTGGCAAAGGATACTTATAAAAGTCGGAAAAACACTTATGCCATACAAAGTCTTACCTGTAGCACCACTTCGGCCGAGGAGTGGGTCTGCCAGAAGGAGTTGTACATGGAGGGCTTGTGTGCAAACAGATTCTCAAACTAGACAAACCCAAAGTAAGAGTTAAGAATTTTGCACATTCAGTCATGTGCCAATTATCATACAGTCAAAATAGATAATGTGATAACTTGAGCCGGCTGACCTTGTCTCTGGCCCATTGAATGGTGTGCTCTATGACAGAAGGGAAGGACTTGAGAGTGCAGAATGGGATCTCCTCTTCAGGGGGGTCCCTCTGGGGAGCAAAGCAAATAATCCCTGTAAAGACTAAGGTCTGTGTGTGGGAATACACTGCGGTTAACACACACACACACACACACACACTCACATGGCTATTGTAGGACTCTGTCAAATTTGGCACAATGATTTCTGTGTGTCCTTTCGTTCCCATGGTGCCGGAGTCCAAGAGAGGCTTCTGATTGGATAAACATCGGCTGAAAAATGAAAACACACGCACAAACATGATATTACTTGTCGGCCAAATATGTAAACAAAAACACTTTGATGGCATAAGCATCAAGCTGAAAGCTTCAAAGAGAGTTGATTGAGTCACTTTAATATTTTGCACAGACCTGTCCACGTATCTGCGGGCCTCCACGTTGTCCAGCGCGGTGACCACCAGGTTCAGGCGGGAGTAGAAGGAGTCATTGTAGATGCTCTCGGTAGCAGGACACACCTTGTTGAGGTGAGCGACCACCTGCAGGTCTGGGTTGATTTCGTGAGTGGCTTCTGCCGCCGTGGTGCTCTTCGGTTTCTGAGACGCCGTGAGACAAAAAGGGCAGGTCTTAGTAGTGCATGAGGTTTATTCCAATAGAGTTTCTTGTTACTCTGATTATAATTAAAGACACGATTCCACAAAATTTGCAACTAGTAAAAAGGTAAGAAAATATTGCATTAAAAAGGTTCACCTGTATATGATGTGGTCTGAAGAGAAACTGCCGATTGAGGTTGGACTTTTCTATGAGGTCTGGGTCTGTGACGCATACCTGCGAAGATAAAGAGAACAAAGCTTCACTAAATGCATGGCGACACATAAATAAATAAATAAATAAGAGTCTGACAAAGGAGGGGAAGTGCAGAAAAGACACCCACCTCTCCTGATCTGCTGGCCAATCCCACCCCAAGCAGGGCAAAGTTTTTCAGCATTTCACAGCCGATGGCCCCGCAGCCCACCTGGAGGAGAAGACATTGTAGCGGTTCATTTGGATAAGGACCATCAATTAATTCACATTTACGTACTGCGCAATCCTTACCATGAAGACCCTCAGCTTGTGCAGTTCTAGACACATTGATTCACCGATGCAAGCTCGTAACCCATCGTAGCGATCGCCCTTTGGTAAAAACTCCTCCGCAGAGACGGACTGAAGCGGCCGGACTACCTCGATGGCATCAAGATAAAACTAAACGCAGGAGTAACAGAGAAGGAGATGAAATTAATTCAATTCGGTTTTGAAAGGATGCAAAAAACAGTGAACAAAATTCAGTCAGCACTTTTACGGCGAATTGTTTAACAGAGTAGGTTGAGCTACTGAACCGTCAATAAGCTTCATTTCAATTCTGAAAAGGTGCTCGGCCGTCAAAATTGAGTGACCTACCCATTGCTGCAGTGGCGCAAACTTCCCTGTGATGGCCTTAAGAACTTCCTGGCTGGCTAGACCTCCCACAGCCGCTGCCAACGGAGGGAGCGTTCCCCTCGCTGTTCTCGACAGACAGCGCACCAACTCGGCGTTCACGGACGCCTGGAAAAGGAAAGAGGGACGTTAATGCGCCTGTGTGCACTCAATCATCTTTCAAAGAGCTGCATCTCCAGGGTTCGAGAAAAAAAAAAAGCATCAGGGATACAAAAAAGAAAAAAACACTCACTTTGGTACTGAGAGTTGCATTCACTTCCTCCGTTAGCTTCAGTAAAACCTCAGCATCCTGTGAGCACCTGATGGCATAAAAAGTAAAACCGCTCATAACTGAATGAGCACTGAAATCCACAGGCAGGACTGATGATATCCCTGGCTGCTGTTGTGCACAGTAAAGTAAAGCAGCAAATAAGATCTAGACAGTGACAAGCAGAGAAATGTTTTGTTTACCCGACGTTGGGGAGTCTGCTGTGCTGCTCCTGGAAGGTGTCCAGAGCCATCATTGCTGCATGGATCTGTAGCGGGGCCTGATGGGTAGATTTTTAAAACAAAGCATTGTGGGGAAACTGCTTGGTTTAACTCAAACAAACATTACATTCCAATCCATAAACAGCAATTAGTACCACACAGCTAGGCTGACTCATAAAGACTGGCATCACTGAAACTAACCAACTTTTACCAGAGGGAAAAGAATAAGCCCGTAACTTAAGTTTACCAAGAAGCCATGTGACCCTTCTAGTCTGTACATGCAATCCAATCCGTAGTTTGTTACGCTGCATGCTTTTTGGGCAGGTGCCTTGATTAAGTGCGCTTGCTTTGCTGTAGCATTGAGTTAAGCCCAAAGTTAGCCGACCAAACGGCCCCTTTAAACCTTACGTTGCGATTGCAGTCTCCCGGAACATCTCTAAACTCTCACCTCTGGTTTACTGAAGTCTGGAGTCAGGACCTGAGGATCACACAACTGTTTCTCTAATGTCTCCTGAAATACAGCAGAGGGACACAAACACAAAGAATATTTTTTTCTTAACATTCTTTCATCTTTTTTTGAGTCATCTGCGATATTTTTGGCAAGTACTTGACTTACAAATCTGTATGTCTTGGGGGATTTCACCAGAACAAAGAAACCTCCATGTGCATATGGTTGTAGTTGGGATGTGTCTCCTATTGCAAAGCTGATAGGGGAAAGGACTAATACCACACAAACACATAAAAACGTTTATGCTGTGATAAACGGCACATTTGTTTCTTTGTATATAAATATTATTAATCATATTCTAAATCGTGTGTAAATCTGTAAATCCTCAGGTATGCTGGCGTGACAACCGCAATAAAAAACGTACACTAAAAATACTGAAATTATTATCATCAATGTAGAAATAATACCTGAAACGGGGCGTGCGGTGCCGTTGACTTCCACCATGCCATTGACCTCTCTGAAGACAACACTCTGGCCTGTCTGGAGGCCGTGGGGTTGGTCGTCCATGCAGGTTACCACCCCAGGATTGTCCTGAAGGGTTCAAATTTAAAAGAAGATCAGTTGTAGCTCCTTATCACTTCTGACAATTAAATAAAAAAACTCTGATAGGAAGAAGATAGACAGACAGATAGAAAACCATCAGAAGTGTTGGGACTACCTGAGTGATACTTTGGATGAAAATCTCTTTGGGCTCCTCTCCTGTGGGATCGGACACCTCAAACTCCTCTCCGAAATCACAAAACACCCGCACGCAGATGCCGTACGCATCACAGCCAATGAACTGGGAAGGACACGGGATAAAAAAAAAAAAAAGGTTAATTCACAGGTGAAAGGTTTGGCTCACGTTTGATTGTTTGTTTGTCACGACAGTGCACTTACTCTGATGGGAGGTTGATGTGAATGGCAGAAGTCGTTCACTCTCTTCTGCAGGCTCAATCGGGCTTCAGTCAGAATCACACACTGGAGGAGAGAGCAGAGCAGAGAACGAAGCAGGTTTTAACTAAGGTATTTTGCAATCTAAAAAGGTTAAAAAGAATGACGGAGTGCATTTTTAGTTGTTTCAAGTAATAGAAGCAACTAATGAGCGATTACAATGCATGAATCCTGAATGTTTTACACATCCTACAAGATGGTTTGGAAGTTATGACCTTTCAAAATTTGACATTTATCTGTAGCATTCCTACAGCCTGAGAGTAATGTTTTATTTTTTACTATAAAAAAAAAACTTTTTCCACCTTGTCTCCATCAGAAACTGCTTCTAACTGCTGTCAATCAAAGCTGTTTGATCACACCCTCCACTCTCCACCAAAGAACAAACTACAGACTCTGAAAGCGAAGCCTTGCCTGATACTTTCCGAGGAAGCTGAGATCGGTGTTGTCGTCCAGATCCGAGGAAGACACGTCAACGTGGACGTACGGGTTCAACTCTGCGACCCGTGGGCACACAGCCTCCACCCTGCGTTGCAATGGGAAAGAAGAGTACATGATATTTTCAGATGTGTGAGTAAGGTTAGAGGTGAAGCTGAACAGTCCATTGCTGTGTTGTCATGTGCTTTACCTTCTCTTCTGGCTCAACACGTCCTCTTTGTGGATAAAGAAGTTGGAGCCCAGATCCCAGGTTTCACACTGCTTTGCGTCATGAAGGGTGACTGCCTGCACACACACACACACGCACACGCACACACACGAACGATAAGGCCTCAGGAAGACCGCCTCTAAAGACACTGCCCATTGAAACATTAAAACACTGCATACCTTCACGCCAGCCAGGACGATATTCTTTGCTGTGGAACCAAAAACAAATTGAGTGATGCAGATTACGCGACTACTGTGGCATTCAGCATCTTGCAGTGCTGCCGTGCAATAACATGATGTTTGCGGTTACCTATCTCAATTCCCAGTCCTCCCATTCCACTGAGAAAGACTGAGGACTGGGCCATCTGGTGCATAGCACTGTCTCCCAGCACATATCGCTGGCGGCTGGACATAGAGAGAGAGGGAGGGAGGGAGGAAGAGGACATGTGAGGGAGAGCGTAGCAGTGGACTCCAGTACACAGTGCACACAGAGCTGTAACGTAAAGTGCTTCAGTGGGGACGATGGTGATGGGACTTGCCTGTAAAGAGAGTCGTCAATCTCCATCGAGTCTGCAGCCATGCTGGGGGGGGAGAGGGGGGGTTCAGCGGTCTCAGACAACGGCTCTGCCTGATGGACACATGAGAAGTGACAACAGTGGTTAGCAAACCTGTACAGCGTGTTGGTTGTTACCCCAGCGCCCTGCTGTCGGCTAGCTTAGCTTAGTGGCTAACTCTCACTCTCACAGGCTGACACCGACGCTGTTGACCCTGGCAACTGTACACTGACTGTCTCGAGCCAACGCAGTGACGTCTTCCAGCGGTTAGATAGCAACAGCAGTGACGTTAACGCTAGCTGCCGTAAAGCTTAGCATTAGCAGCTACAGCTAGCTAGCGCCTCTGCTGCCTGGTGCCGGCGGCGAGGACGCTTGCCGTAAACTGGTTCAAAGTGTTGACACACACGTCAGGCTGCGGGTGACGGCCCAGGGGTGACAGCGGGGGTTGGGGTATTATCATTTCGCCAACCAATATGGAAAAAGGCGCTTTGAATAGTGTTGAAATTGGACAAATAATCATACGTAGCTACCTGTCAGTATGCGCGACGGGCTAGAGGGAATGAATGGTTGTGACTGGTTGAAAAACTGGAGTTCTTCCGGGTTACTACGACCACGTGACCAAGGTCATCCAATACGGTCACAGTATTTTTTTCAGCAGTATTTTAAGTTAAATGACTCAATCTAATCTGAAAAATAACTAATATTCTCTTCTATTATCATTTTTGGAAATATTAGTTATCAAGTAGTACATTTTCAGAATATTAATCATCAAGAATAATATTTTCACAAATTCGCTATTATAATATATATTAAGAAAAAAACTGTGTGGGGTGTAACATGTTGCATTGTACAGCATTGTAATGACATTAATAGAGAGTTGGGATATTTCAGCAGTTTGTTTTTGCTGTGACATTACTACAGACAAAGACAATTGTTTGATTATCAATCTTCTTATCTCATTGGGACAATGTTATACTGCATATTATTCACAAAACTATATGGTTAGCAAGCAAACTATTATTTATTGTTTTAAAGAATGATATAAAATATATTTTAAAGCTGATAAATGACAGAATAACAATACTTAAACACTATTTCAAAGCTTTAACAAAATATGATAATGTTTTATAAACAAAAAACCACCAACATTATTTTTAGTAACTTTAAAAAAAATATTCTTTCTAATTACTTCATTGTATGAAACTCATCTCCAGTTGAGGAAGTAACGACGGATTGCTGAACCGGTCCCAGCCAGAGAGATGGATCAGAAAACACAAAACAGCATTATGGTCTTGCACTGTTTAAAGAAACAAAGGTCAACAGCCAGGTGAAACATTTACGCACTGACTCTCATTCTGGGAGAAGATTTAAGGAAAAAACAAGTCTTCTGGTGTCTTTCATATATTTATGTAGTTTGTGTCTCTGTGTTTTTTTTGTTAGTGTTTGTTTTTAGCCTAAAGTGAAAATGATCTAAAATTGTATTTGATCCTGAAGCTGGGCACAAATTTGCCTCAGTGATTTTTGTGTTTAGTTTATCTGTCACAGTATCTGTATCCCTCACCTTCAGACCCCAGAGACACCCTCCCTCTGATCATATTGGTCAGGGACACACACACACACAAGCACAGGAACCGCCCCCTGAACTAGAGCCAAAATCACACACATGCACACAACAGGACTTCTGAACTCCAGACTGACACTGTCACCTCTCGGACGTTTAACCCCCCCTACAGATTCTCTCTCTCCTGGCAATGTGGTGCGGTCGTGTGGCACTGCGTCGGCTGCAGCGGATCGCTGCTGCTCCTCTTAATGCTGCTGGAGGTCTGACAAGCACCGCACGGAGGGAGATGTCAACCCTGCCACGGGTGTATGTCACCCGACAGATCCCACCAGAGGGCCTGAGGATCCTCCGTGAATCTGGACAGTGAGTGTCTCGTTAAGTCACTTCAAATCCTAAGTGGATCGTGTGATGTGTAGCTGACCGTGATGGTCTGCTTTGTGAAAGTTCATCATTTACTTTGCAGGACTGCTAATGTTTGCCTTTGGGTTACTCAGATAAGACTGGTAGACTAAAGGGTATTCCCCCACAGCAGAGCTGAACAAAAGGTCTCTCTGCACCTTAAAGTCCCTGTATTCTTGTGAAAACCTACAGTTTGTGTGGTACAGCTCGAGATTCGGCCCATCTCAGTAGGAACAGCTTTGGCACCCAATGACATTTCTTCTGCCGATAATAAAGAAATTGATACGATTTTGGATTTTGCACCTCCAAGGGTGCAGTTCGAGCTGTGGGACTCCGACGATGTCCCCGTGCCCAGGAAGGAGCTCCTGCAGCGGGTCAGAGGCGTCGACGGTCTGGTCTGCGTGCTGACGGAGAAGATCGATGCAGAGCTGCTGGATGCTGCAGGTCAGGGGGGGGGTTGGAGTCAGTTGAGCGAAGAATGCAACAAAAAGTTCTGTGTTTATTCTTTGGTGTACTCCTGCAGGTCCAGGCCTTAAGGTCCTCAGCACCATGTCGGTGGGTTTCGACCATCTCTCTTTGGAGGAGCTGAGGAAAAGGTGATTCTTATCTCTGTTTTCTTGGGACACATCAAAGTCGAAGTCGTCGTTTCATCTAATGTGTGTGTTCTTTTACCCCAGAGGAATCCGTGTGGGTTACACCCCCGATGTCCTGACCGACGCTGTGGCTGAGCTGACTGTGGCTCTGCTGCTCACCACCTCCAGGAGGCTGATAGAGGCCACACACGAAGCCAAGACGTAACGTCTCACACACACACACTCAGATCTATTCATGTTTAGAGACATTTTTGGGGTGGAGGGTCAAAGGTTAAACTCTGTTTCTCGTGTCAGTGGCGGCTGGGGCACGTGGAGAACTCTGTGGCTGTGTGGACACGAGCTGGCCAACAGCACCGTGGGGATCCTGGGCCTTGGGAGGATTGGTGAGCACGGCACCGTCTGAAACATGACGCGCACAAACACGCACATGGGCCTGTTGAGCAAACTGCCGTAAATAAAACCTAATACTTTGCACTTTGTGCTCCAAGGCGTGGCCATTGCCGAGCGTCTGGCTCCTTTCAAGGTCAAGAAGTTCATCTATGCAGACGTGGCCCCCAGGCCCGAGCTGGCCAGCGTCATCAATGCAGAGTACGGTAAGGATGAGGACATCCTGATCTCACAGATACTCAATACGTTGTTACTTTAGAGGAAATGAAACGACATGTCAGGCCCCTGATTTTAATGAGATGGCCCCGTCTCTTGGTCCAGTCTCTTTTGACGAGCTGGCAAAGCAGTCTGACTTCCTGGCTGTGTGCTGTGCTTTAACACCCGAAACCAAGGAGATCTGCAACAAACAACTCTTCACCAAGATGAAGAACACCTCCATCTTTATCAACACAAGCAGGTGCACGGACACAACTGAAACCCTTTGACACATGTTGTGCAACGATGGCGCGTAATGAAATAATTCTGCCCTTGTCTGCCCTTTCATTCTGGTCTTTGTGTTGAGCTAGAGGGGGCGTGGTGAACCAGGAGGACCTGTATGAGGCTCTGTCCACTGGGCAGATTGCAGGGGCTGGGTTGGATGTGACTGTTCCTGAGCCCCTGCCCACAGACCACCCGCTCTTCACCCTCAAAAACTGCGGTGAGTGTGACGGACTTGTCGGCCCTTTAAAGGGACAGTTCACCCCACGATTAAAACCACATATTTGTCCCCTTACATGTTATCTATAAATCTACATTGTTTTTGGTGTGAGTCGCTGAACAGGACTATACTATATTCTTTCAACCATTATTTGAGCTTTTCAAATGTAACTTTTCTTTGGGCGCTTTGAGCAACACAAGCCGATTGTCATATAGTCCTATTGTATCGGAGAGAAGGCAGACATCTTGACGGCCGATATCTCCAAAATGTGGCGTCTCACACCAAAACAATCAAGATTGATATATAGCACTACAGGTTAGAGGACAAATATGTGGTTTTCATTGAGGGGTGAGCTGTCCCTTTAAGGCAAACCTTATCGACACACGCCTCATCATCAATCTTTTTAAATCCTCTCCTCCCACAGTGATTCTCCCACATATTGCCAGTGCCTCTTACACCACCCGTAACGCCATGTCCACCATGGCGGCAAACAACCTCCTGCTGGGCCTGCGGGGCAAGCCGATGATCAAAGAGCTCAAGCTGTGAAGGACACTTTTGCTTAATTATTCTTAAGAAGATTCAAATAAAACCACCACTTAAACTTTCTAATGCCATGCTTGTTTATTTTCTTACGTATTAATGTTGAGTCGACTCAACTTGTCAAACAATTGGCCTATTCTTTTGTGCTAATTCAGCAGAAAAAAACTCACCCGCAAAAAAAATGAATTTCCTTGTTTTATTCAGTTTATACAACTGAACATACTATACAATCTTCATAGCCTTCAACAGCAAACAGACAAACATTTAGTCCTCTTGTAGTTACATTATGTTTAGTATAAAGAAAAAAGAAAACAGGAAAGCTTCAGATTTTGGCATATCAACAACAGCCCAGCTTTACAAGCTAGAGGACGTAAGGCAGTGACTTTCATGAACAATTTAGGCTTTTCTTTTATGCATTTGAACATTTTGGCATATTTGTAAAAGGGGGGTAGTACAGTCAGTGCATTTTTCAGAGATTCACATTAACCGTTTATGCAACAGCTTTAAGAAGACAGCACCATAATGGTCCTCAACAGGCCGTGTTGAGGACTCTCTTAAGCGCATCATCACCACCACTTCACTGTTGATTCCACGGTGTGAAGAATGACAGGGTCAACCGGCTGGGTCAGCTTATGTTTGCAGGGAGAAACATCCTACGAGGCGACTTCTATTCTGAAGTTAGAAGTAAAGGTCAACATCAAATCAAATATGTAATTTGGTAACAGTGTTATGACTCTAAAAAGGTACAATAAGATGCAGACTAGGAATGGAAGTGTTAACTGTTTTTCTCATCGACAGTGCAGGAGACACAATACAGCAAGCAATCAAGTATACAAGAAGACAAATCCATTTTACCATTTCGGTTCACTTAAACAGAACTCGACAACACTGCGTGAACACTAATTTCAATTAAACAACCGTCTACCGAGGCATGTCTGTTCTTTTGTAGTCTTACTCCAATGTATATATGAATGGATTTGCAGTTACGGGTAAACATTCAAGTTACACACATTTAAAAACAGCTAAAAACTCCTGAAATGTAAATGTTAAAAAAAAGGCAGGAGATCCTTATTATTTTCTGACTTTTCCCAATGTGTTTGACTTCACAAACTGTGGACACCATGTGTTATTGATCACCTGCTAGCAAAAAGGCTACGACCACTGAAAGCCCCCATGAGAGCCGGAGGAGTTGGATAGTTGCAACACAGCTGTCTTTTCACATAGTCCAGTAAACATATCTATATGTTATCTTTTAAAAGAATGATTTGTCGAAGTGCTTTTTGAAAGGTGTATAAAGACGCCTGTGTATAAAGCACTGATATCAAGTACAGTAGCAAAAATGAAACACAATGTTCAGTACTTTGGGAGTTGTTTTGTCACCCCAAAGAAAATAAAAATGTCAAAATGGAACCACAAATGTGCAATATTTACATTTCTAAAGCCCTTTTTCAACACGTGCTGATCGGTTCTCTTTAGACGCCTCTTCCTCTTGGCACAACTTCATTACCCTTTACACACACACACACACACACACACACACACACACACACACACACACACACACACACACACACACACACACACACACACACACACACACACACACACACACACACGTGTGTGGACGGTGTGTAAACTCGTTGACCACAGCTGAGACTTTTGTGTTTGTTCTCAGTCAGTAACCAATAAAGGAGGGAGAATGCCATAATTGATAAAATTGAAAAAAGAAAATCACAAAAAAATAAGATACAAAATAAGGTGCATTTTACAGCGTGTGAAGTTGATATTTAAAATAAGCATTATAATGCAATAATAGTTATTCTCAAAAAGAGACTGCAAGGCCCAGTGAATGCAGGAATTTTTTTCTCTCCTGCTTTTACTTCAAATGTTGAACGTCCACACTTTCCTTTCCCTCACTGCTCCCTTTAAACCCTTGCGACTTAATTCTGAGGTTTACAGCTCTGCAAATTGGGGCACGTTGTGATCAGAGCCATTTAATACTTCCCCCTCCTCCGAAACTGGCACTTGACAAACTACAGGTAGACATGTTTGTGGTCACAGGAGGTGGGAAGGCCCCATCAGTGCAAACGGACATATTCCCTACTTTAAGTGAGCTCTGCAACACTTCCGATGATGGCGCTTGGACTGAAAGGCCACAGCAGAGGTCACACATCTGACCTGACTTGGTGGTGGAGTACTCGTGAATCCAACATTTTGGAAAAATGCTAAACTGTTTATCGGGGTTTCTCATCGCTTCAGTAAATGATTTTGTCCAGTTGACCGGGTTTTTTTTTTGTGCAACAACACACAAGGTTCTCTGTCATCTTCTCCGTCGGTTGAACTTGAGCCGAGAGCACATGACCATCAACAGTTCTTAATACTTACAGGCATCCTATCTGTCGCACAAACTGCATCTGAATCAGTTTGTCCAACTGCCTTTTGCAGAGAACAAGGCGGAGTACAGTCTGATGCGGGCTGCTGCTACATGTTTTATAAATGTGCTGTGAAATAAATCCACACACAAGCGTAATATTTTTACATATTTGTTCTAGATGTTGGTTCTGCTCAGCTGCCTCTCTCACACGGAGTATTAGTGAGTTCATTCTACTTCAATAACCACAAACTCTAAATTTCACCTAAATAACTCCTTTTTTGTTTTATAAAGACAAAATAGCTAACAGAGTAGCAGCTTCAAAACAAAAGTCCAGACTGGGCCGGCACAGTCTGTATGTCTATGGTTGGTGTTTATGATCAATCCAGAGCAACAAATGTGGCACCTTTGCATCTCTGTAGTCCTTCTAGGACTAAATGTGTTTACAATGACTTTTGCCACCTCAACAGTGTGGGTCATGAAATTATCGTCCCTATCTTTGGTCTGTGGTCTGTGGTGAGGATAGAACAGCTGATCATATCCGCTTGCTCTGCGACAACTTCAGGAAAACCTTTTTTTTTTTTGGACTAGTCTTTGAATCCAGCCCACCAATGATCCCACTCCGATGCGGCGGCGGCGGGCTTACAGCAGGGCGTTGGACATGTTGCTGTTCTGCCAGCGCAGGCAGGTGGTCTTGCAGTGCTTGTACAAGTGGGAGGACTGGCTGAAGCGCTTGCCGCACTTGAGACAGGCGTAGGGTTTCTCCCCCGTGTGGACGCGGATGTGCTTCTTGCAGTCGGTCAGCGTGAGGAAGGTCTTGCAGCAGATTTTGCAGGCGTATTTGCGAGCCCCCTCCACCACCAGGACGTTGTGCTCCGACAGCGCCTTCTTGCACTTGGACAGGACGTCCGCCGAGGCGCGGGTCAGCTGCGGGGGTAGGGAGGTGGGCCTGCCGCCGTTCATCTCGTACCCGCCGCTCTCGTTCAGCAGCAGAGGGCCGGCCAGGCTTGAGGAGGAGGAGGAGGAGGCAGAGTCTCCCAGTCCTTCGTCTCCACCCACACCGGCGTTCATTTTCGGAGCGATGCGTCTGTAACCCGGGTAACCCAGGGCGGCGGTGGTCGCTGACCCTGCTCCCCGTGACGGTTGCCCCAGGGAGTGGAACCCCAGACTGGAGCGCTGGAAGTCCAAACCGAAAGGATCTGCCCCTCCGCTGTTGCTTCCCCCACCTCCTCCGGGGTTCCCCAAACCGTTGTGCAGGGGGCGGAGAAACAAAGACTCTTGAAGGTTGTCTCTAAATCCATTGCAGCTCTCGCCACCGAGCGGACCCGACTTCAGGAGAGAGGACGAAGCCGAGCCGGACGACCCGGTGGCCTCCTGTCTCAGCAGGAAGTGGTGCGCCATTGTGTCGTCAGTGGTCGTGTTGGGGAGGTCGTCTTCTCCGCCGACCAACCCCGCTCCACCAGTCCGAAAGTCCTTGGGGCCGAGGAAGCTGGAGATACTAAAACCGGGTTTGACACCCGGCCTGCTGTTACACCCGAAGCCTCCTCCGACTCCGCCGCCCCCTCCCATGCTGCTGTTGAGGAGCAGCTGGGAGCCGGGCTGCAGCAGGGAGTTGGAGCTGGGCTGGGGCTCGGAGGTGAAGCTGCGGTCGCTGCTCTCCGGACTCAGCTCCGCCTTCTCCTCCTCCTCCTCCGGGCCTCCGGGCTCTACCTGCGATGTCACGTCACCGATTTCGTCCGCTGGCTCCGGCGAACTCAGCGGCTCTCGTTTCACCACCACCTACGTGAAGGAGAGGAGGGGGGTTTTTTTTGTTGTTTTTTTCAAAATAATGTTTCACTTAAATATAAAAATGATTAATCTTTCTGTTTGGATTGTGATTTAAATTTAGTTTGGGTTAGGGGATACTTTTGCTCTCCTATTATCAACCCCCGATCAGTAGTTGGGTTCATTTTGTAAAAATAAATAAAAAATAATCTTTAGAAAATAAGAAAATGTCATTTGCAAGTTCAATCATAATTTCAAGGGTAAACATGTAAAATGAATCCAGCCATATCTTTACCTTCTGTTCCTGCGCCTCTGCCTCCTCCTCCTCTGTCCCTGATTTGATCTTCACCCCTGCTCTGTTGACCTGGTGGTCCTGCTCCTCCATGTCCTCCTCCTTCCTCACTCCCTGCATCATCCCCTCTTCCTCCCCACCGAAGTGTCCGCTGTCTGACTGGCTGGGCATCTGAGGATCGTCTTGGGGCGCCCCAGCCAGGCCGGCGACTGCGCCATCCAACTTAGATTCATCGCCCATCTTGTGCGAGTCCGGGGAGAGCAGTGCTCCCTCCTCTCGCTCGTGGTTCGCCCCTTCTTCTCCCAGCAGCCCCAGGTTCGGGCCTGAGGGCCGCTGCCTCTGCCTGGGCCGCTCATCCGACAGGCCCAGAGAGGGCTTGCGTTTGTGGAAGCGCCGGATCGGGAAAGAGGCTCTCTGTTCCACCACCCTGCCGCCGACCACGTTCCCGACTCCGTTCTCCTCCATCCCACCCAAGGCGGAGCTCACCAAGCTGAGCCCCAGCTGCTGCAGCAGGAAGGAGCGCTGCAGCTTTGACGCGGCGGCATTTCCTGCGAGGTTAGGGTTGGCTGCAAGAGCCGGGTTCTCCGCTGACTCTGCGCCTTGCTGTTGCTGCTGCTGCTGCTGCTGCTGCTGCTGCTGCCTGTGCCTCTGCTGCTCCTGCTGGGGGTGGTGGTGATGGTGGTGGTGGAGGGCTCTGTCGGACGGGGGGGACATGGGCAGGGTGCGCGTGGTCAGGTAGTGTTTGCAGGCCTTGACTACGTTGTTGAGGTGCAGATGTGAGGCCGCCAGGAGGATGTCCATGACGTTGCTCTCCCCGAGCATCAGTGTGGAGGTGTACATCATGTCCACCAGGGCGGCAAAAGCTTCAGCTGTCACCACCTGCAAACACACAGGAAGATGATGGTCTGTCTCTGTGTCTCTCTCTCCATTCTTCTCTCTCTCTCCATCTCTCTCTGTCTTCTCTTTGTCTCTTTCTGTCTTTCTCTCTGTCTCACTCTCTTTCCATTTGTCTCCCTCTCGTTTTCATTCTCTCTCTCTCACTACCTGTCTCTCTCTCTCTCTCTTTCTGTTTGTCTCTCTTTATCTGTCTCTCTACCTCTGTCTGTCTGTCTCTCACTCTCTCACATCTGAGAGATTTTCAGGCAGAGGGCCTTTTCCTCTCATACCACTTTTCTTACGAAATAGACTCCCCATGGTCATCAGATAGTGTCCTGCCCCAGCTACCAGTTCTACTACCACCACCACCACCACTAGTAGTAACTACTGCCCTCTTTTACACAATTAAACCACTAAGACCCAAACCTCGCTGTCCAGCTGGATCATGTTCATGCTAGAATCTCCCTCTGCAACCGTGAACAGGGCGCGGAAGTGGGTGCTGCAGGCTGCCAGCACCGAGCGGTGGGCCTTGAAGTGTCTGCTGCCCACCACGATGACGCAGTCACACAGCTGGCCGTGGACGCGCTGGTAGTTCAGCTGCTGGAAGATCTGCTCGAAGTGGCCCGGGAAATCCATGGCCCTGAGGGACAGAGGCAGGCAAAGGGTTGAAAGAATCCATAAGTTGGTCACATTCATCAAACAGCAGTTTTGATAACATTTGCTGCTTCCATCCTCTCACATTAGGTTTTTTTTCTTACAGTTAAACATCTTCCAGTTTTAATGCAGTTTGAAGACATCTAATTGGACCTCTGGGGAACTGTGATGAGGATTATTCTCTATTGACTATATTATCAACCCATTATTTGGCTATTTACTATAATGGGTTAGTGGCAGAGTGTTTGAATGATGGACGTCTAAATGGGAGCATGTCAAGGATATTTGGAAGTTAAAGGTGGGGTTAAATTGAGTTTTTACCCGGATGAAGATGTTTAAATGTCCCAGTTTGGTTGGAGAAGGTGTTTATATGTGATTATATCTGGACATCGAAACAAAAGAACCAAAACCTGTGATGGGGTGAGAGGCATCATTAAGTGACAGCTCCACATCCCAGTGAGACTATTAATTATGAATGACAATATGCCGTGAAACAACGTGCAGCTTATGGTCCCAGCTACAGGAGCAGAGCCACACGTCTGGTAGCTAGCACCTCTAGATAGGCGAACACGTGACAGGTTAGCTAGTTACAGACATAGCATCCAGCTGTTGTGGCGGTGACACAAGAGAGACAGTTGATGACGTTACCTCGAAGCGTGGAGGCGGAGACAAGAGGCCCTGACCAGGAACTGATGACCAGCAAATCGGCTGCTAGCTCCGGCAGAAGCAGCACGCTAGCATACGGTCACCTGGATGGGTCGCTTGTTTGTATCGAAGCAGTCTGTATTTTCCCATCCAGACGCACAGGGGGGCGCTGTGCTCCGCTTCACCTCGAGGAGTCGGCGGCTGCAGTTCCACACGTCACCACAGTGCCGCTGTTGTGTCATAAAGGGCTGTGTATTCAAAGATTATAGCGTGTCAAGATAGTACCCGTCAACCCTATGACCCTGTGGTAATCATTTTGCTACTGACTTTTCTGACTTTATTTAACACTTGCTCTTATCAACTAAGTTTTGGACAAATGAACAGGAATTTATTTTCGTTCTTTCAATGCATACATTTCACATAGGCCCACACATAATACAGTTATTGATATGTTAAAGGCGACACAATATTGGGAGCTTTTATTATTTGCCTCTGAACTGCTCAACAATGGAAAAGCCGAAAACGCCTATAAATATATTTTAACACGACTCATGTTTTGCCATTTAACATAAATTGTGTGAAATTAAAGAAGTTTAATGTCACTTCGGCTTTCCATAGCAGTGCGGAGCAGACACGAGTCCTTCCGGTCGAAAACGGAAGTTCAAAGGAGTGAAGCCTCTTGCGTCAAACTCACGACAACAGCGATGGCCGCCTCCTGCTCGTTGGTGTGCTGCGGAGAGGAAAGAGATTCCGACAAGGCTGTTATTGGTGACTGTCTGACATTTGTTGTTTGCCAGATACTTTTAAGTGAATAGAGTAATTATAACGGTTGTAGTCAATGTAGGCTCGTGCTTGAAATTCCACCATTTATATTGTACACGTGGGTGCTAGCAGCATGGCCGGTTGTTTAGTGTTGTGCTTACTGGAGGGGATTTATTTTATTTTTTTTCCTAGTGTGTATGAAGTACAATGTCTCAGTAGTAAGCACAGTGAGAAACAAACTGTTTGATCTTGTTAGTCGCAGCTTTAACACCATGTTAACTTGGTCCTCTTCATCCTCTTCATCCTCTTCATCTTCTTCACAGTCCGCTTTTCAAACGGCAACGTCAAACATGCAGACCAGCTGGACTTCACCATGTACAAGAACGCAGACGAGAGTAACCCCAGGAAGAAGAGCAGGCGGATCATGGTGAGAGAGACGAAGGCTGCTGTCATCCTAAGCACTGTGACGTCACCACACACACCTGCAACACCTGTCAAAAGTACTTTAATGACGTCAGTTCGTTCCCTCTGTCCAGGCTGCTGAATCAGACAGACTGGCCTACGTTGGGAACAACTTTGGAGCGGGCTCCTTGAAATGCAACAACCTTTGCAAGTAGGTGGGACAGAGATTCTGTCTGAAGTGACCACCGTGAGGAGAAGTAACAGATGTGATGTTTGGTTGTCTCTGTGCAGATATTACGTGGGAGTGCTAAACAGGCAGACCATGCAAATGGAGGTGCACGTGGCCCAGCTCTTCAACATGCAGCCTGTCATACCAGGAGAGGCAACGGAGACCCCCACAGCCCAGGACACGACCCAGACGTACAGAGACAAGGTGCTTTGATGAGTCCCTGTTCTTCTGAGAATTAGACTGAGACTCGAATAAGAATGAGCTCTGTGTTAATGTCTTGATCTTGTGTTTTTTTTCCTCTCAAGGTTGATTCTTTGATCGAGGCGTTCGGCACCAACAAGCAGAAGAGAGCCCTGAACACCCGCAGGCTGAATCAGGTGGGCAGTGACACACTGCATCAAGCGGTGGCCAAGGCTGCCAACACCGTGATCCACCAGAAGGGTCTTGAAGGTAAGCTACGTGGAGTCATGGTTATGGACGTTAGAAGTCTTTAAATCAATATACATAAGAGGGCTCACCTCAAACAGAGATCGGATAATTAAGAAGAAGAGTTGATAGGTTAACCTTAAATACCCAGCTACCAAGTCTTCCTCTGTTCTTCTATCAATATGTTTATCATAATCTCTTTTTTTCTGCCCTCAGCTCTCCAACAGGAAGTTGCTGAGACGGAGGCCCAGGACGACTTGGCTCTCCACCTGCCGCCCTGCAACGCAGGCGCCGACAAACCTGAGAACGTCTACCTATTTGACGACCGTATCCTTAATTTTCCCCTCTTTTTGCTCAAGCGTGTTTATCAACGAGGGAACTGCAGATGCGCGTAACAAATAATGTAGTTGGAGCGTAAGCTTGTTTGTTATTTTCCTTAATTGATATCTGCAGTCCTGAGTCCGATGGAGTTGGGGGCTTTGGAGCAGGCTGGCTCCAAGTTGGCTGCACTCACCTTCGAGGAGATCCACAAGATGAGAGATGACGGAGGGTAAGGGCTACAGAGAGCTCACGCTTACTAAGAGATTTCATTTGTTTCTTTGCGTTCTAATTTTGTCTCCACATCGAAGGTCCTTGTGTGTGGTGAAGTACCTGGAGAACATGCCGACTGTGGGTGAAGCCAGAGATAAAGTGTCGTGCTGCGCCTTTTACTTGTGGATGCTCCTCAAGATGGCGCGGCAGAAGAACGTCACCCGCAAGTGTGAGTAGTGTCGTTTGTTTCGCCCGTCATCATGCATCCTTCTCTCTCTGCAACCGGAACGCAGGCTAACTGTGACTTATGTTTACATGAACAGTTGGGCAGGAGGAAGGCTGCCCTCGCATCATTCAGAGCAAGCTGCTCAGAACGTTCACCGTGGAGACCTTCAACAACGGCAGGTAGGACGGGACTTTGGCACGTTTGTCATCTAGTATAGTATCTGCAGGCTTTGCATCAGCTTTTACTTATCATTAGTGCCTTGTGAACTGGGATGTGACTTAATTTTGGTTGGATTAAATCTGCAACTTGATGTTAAAATGATATCCACATTTCTGATGATATATGAAAAATGTCAGTGTGTAAATATTTTGAAGCACTAGTCGTCAACCCTACAATATCGTCTTGTTTTTGATATTGAGGTATTTGGTAAAACATCATGATATCAGATTTCCTCCACATTCCCCAGCCCTGCCCAATAGACAATCATGTTAAAAGGCCCAACTTTACAGCAGAAACAAACATTTAAACAGCCTGGTGAAATACATATTTTGCTCTTCAGAGAAAAGTTTTACGTCAAGGAGACTACGCTCATATTTTCTACAGTCTATCCAGATGCATTTATTATATTAAAACATGTAGGTCTTACTAATATAATTGTTGTTGCACTGATTTGATTGAAAATACATTTCATCGAAATTTCCCTTTTTCTCCATACCTCATTCTTCAGGGTCCAGAACATGGTGTCATCATCAATGCGTGCCAAATTAGCGGCATACTCCCTGGCCCTGATGCTTCACATGAGTCACATGACTGGCGACCTCACGTTACTGCACCGCGACCTGGGAATCACTGAGGCCAGGTAGGAATAAAACGCCACGTCTGCATTCGTATATGGAAACTGTAATAAACTAACAATGTAACACATTGTGTTGCAACATGTTATTGTCGTACGTGGGTCATGTAAACAGCATATTCTGTTTGGATACTCCGAACAAGGTCTTGTTCCAAATCGAGCATTATCTGATTAAGACAAGTTGGATATGCTGATAATATTCTGGTTTTAGGAATATGTGTCTAAAAGTTTATTTTTTTACAGCAGTTTGCTACACCGGTCCTCTTCTGGCCAGCTCTATGTGTCATTATACCCAAACCAACTACCAACAGTTTGTAGAGCTGCATGTGTTAAAAAAAGCCCACATATCTGGTCGGAAGAAGAAACACTTTTACTTTGATCGGAGTATGAATATTCATTTACATTAAAGATGTCACCAGTTTAGGAATATCGTCTTTTCGGAATAAGGGCAAGAACCTGAATATTTAGTGTGAAAAGTGCATTAAATGAAATCACTTAGTTTTACTGTTTAAATAACTGCACTGGAAGCTTGTGGTTAAGCTTAATGGGGTTGACTCATCTGCATGTATTGATGTAAATAACCTTTTGTTCTTTCCGCTTATTGCTGATCATCACATAGAGTGGTGAATTGTATAATTCCTGTTTTACACAGCACATAAGACACTGTCAACGGGAGTTGCATTACAGAACTCTGCATTACGTAACTGATGTTTTTTGTGTCTTCCTACAGGATGAATGAAGTAGCAAAGTCAATGGGACTGACTCTGAGTAAAATGCCCCGGGGGAAGGCCGACAAGTCCGACCCGCGAGACACAAACCGGCAGGCCTCTCTGGTTCTACCTCTGGTCAAATACGAACAGTTCACGGAGAGGCGGAAACGAAAGAAAATGCACTGAGGGTCAAGACAAGAACTGAATAGGGAAGGAGGACTGTAAGAATTGGAAATTCCACAAACAAGAACTGTTTATTAATGTGTTTTGTAAACAAATAAAGTGGTGAACTTTGAGTTGTACGTTATATATCGCTAATTATTGCTAACTGTGCAAGGTACAAAAAGAGCGGAGGAGTTGGCCCTAAGCACATTCTAGATGACAGAGAACATCTGGCGTCCACAGTAAAAACGTAGAGGCACATTTGAAGAAAGCACATATTGCACACCTAATGTTTTCCAGATGAGTGTGTGGTTGCAAAAACACGGGACATGATGCAAAAAACGCAGGCTGACCGGGAAATGGCCCTGTACCAGAAGCAGAAGCATGGCTTTGTTTTTTCTGCCTATTTTTTTTTTTTTTTTTTTTTTTTTTTTTTTTTGCGTATACACCTCCCACTATGACAACTCCTTCCCTAGCGACAATCAATTTAATAAAAATCCAACAAGGCACAGCTTTGTTTTGTATCTTCGGATTTATAAAAATGTGCTCTTCCCAACCAGCCAGTCTCAGAAGCAAACTCGACGAAACCAACCAAGTCTACAGCAGGTCTGCTCATGAATATGAATGTAAAAAGCACACTAAGTTAAAGCTTCAGTATGGAAAATGGGGGGGTTAAAGTGTAGGGTGACGACGATGCTTGAATGTATTGTACTCCAGCTTCACTCCATTAGTCCACATTTGATGAGTGCACTGGTCATTTGATCATGAAATTAAAAATGCCTGATTTTCAGATTGAAAAAAATGTTGTGGTGTCCTCATGTACTGGTAGGGGCACGGCCCCTTTAGTGGTTAAACTGGGAGCAGCCTCTTCTTTGACTGTTACTAGAGCTCCAGCAAGAGGGCTTTATTTTGGAAGGTCTTCTCACAGGAAGAACGTCAGAGCGATCCAAATGTTCGATATACACACCGGTTCAAAAGTGAGAAGACGCCGACCTCTGTTGTTCGTGCTGGTTTCCGACTGCCTGCCGGCGTTCACAGGATGGAGCAGAACATGCTGCCACTGTGGCAGCCGCTTTCCACAGTGGCACTGATCCTGGTCGTCATGGAAATTCCGAGTCTGGAGGGATACTGGGACGAGGACAGGCCGGAAGGGGAGCTGGCCAGCGGACGAGGTGGAGGGTTTTCCAAAACCCAGGGAGGAGCAGATGTACAGCTACAAAATGCAAAGAGATGAAGTAAGAGTTTTTCAGACAGAAAATTCAAAAAATAACCAGGAGCAGTGCAGATGTTAATCCTGCAAAAAACGAAGATTTTTGGTTTCATGTGGACAGCAGAAACATTTACATGTCACCTTGTAAAATGATATGAATAGAACAAGAATACTGTATTTTATCAATACAATGTTCATGTCCTTTTGTAAGAAATTATTAGTGAACTGTTTGTCATAACAATTGAATGTATATTAATAAGTATGTTTTCTTTTTTCCTTTTCTTTTTGTTCTTATATTTGGAGTTTACTCTAGATTTCGAATGAGCCCTTTCGAAGTCTTCATCACAGAAATGGCCACCATATTTCTACAGTATCCCAAAACAGACAAATTAAAAAACGGCCATTCAGGTTTTCGTTGCCACCATCGTTCTCCTGCACCCTCGGCACACTGAAGAAGTTTTAGTTGGTTACAATCTGTAACCTCAACACAAGATGCCGCTACATAGTGCAATAGTCAATCTGTTCTTTTAACTTACAGAATATGCTTTGACCGGGCAAACGTTTCCCGAAGAATTTAATATTCAGGCTAAGGCTGTGATGTGTGAAAAATAAATTGAATAGTAATTATTAACTATACCATTTTTAGTTTTAAAGCTTTTTGGCTCATAATAGTTGTCCAATATTTGCTTTATTTTAGGTCAAAAAAAACCCCCTCACCTTATATATTATAATATCTTTTATTTAATGTAGAAATTCAGAATTTAATGATGATTGCCGATACCGACCGAACCACAGGCAAACTTCTGACTAAGGGGAGAACTGGCACTTGTTTTTTCCCCACTTCAAGCACTGGTCTTACTGGTGATTACTGTGTCCTTCTGTCATTTGATGCTGAGATTATTATTTTTTTTTATACTCAAAACAGCTGCCTTTTGCAGATGAAAATGACATAAGAGCGACAAGAGAGACAAAGAAGTAAAGCTGAGGCTCGTTATAAAGTTCCATAAAACAGAGGAGAACTGCATATTCAGGTGATGATTGTCACCACAATGAGCCACTATGATAAAAATGTTCTTCAGTCTATAGCTACGTGTGTGTGTGTGTGTGTGTGTGTGTGTGTGTGTGTGTGTGTGTGTGTGTGTGTGTGTGTGTGTGTGTGTGTGTGTGTGTGTGTGTGTGTGTGTGTGTGTGTGTGTGTACAGCAGAAGAAAAAGGGAGATGAGTAAAGCCACGGAGGGTCTGAATCTCTGGCTCTGTCTGTCAGTTGCCCAGTTACCTGTTATTATGCCTTAGAACACTGTTGTTGCGCAACACACAGCTCTCATTGCCAGGATCCATATGTAGCAGCTCCTTCTTGTTCCCTGGGTGTCCCTGGAACAAGAGATTGTCATGAACGACACCTTTCACTGGCCCGAGCACAGCGACGCCACAGCCCTGTGCTGGTTGGACACGGTTGCGCAACACCTAAAGAAAAAAAATGTCAGAAAACCATATGTACATAAGTGATGAGTTTTTTTGTTCATTATGGAGCAGTGTACAGTGTTGGAGAAGTGAACTGTTTTCCAGCCGAAGGTTCATCCCACCTTGATGTCGGCACTGCCAGACACCTGGATCCCGTATCCACGGTTTCCGACGACGTCATTCTCCACAATCTGCCCGTTACCGCCGAAACTGACGCCATGGCCGCTGTTTTTATAGACACCATTGCCACGGAGCTCCACTCGGCAGTCTTTCTCCACCGTGACCCCACCGCGGCCGTTCTCGAGAACGCAGTTTGTGACCAGCCGGGTCAGCTGGCCGCTCTGCAGCACAGCCACGCCGGTGCCGCGGTTACTGTTCACGAGGTTGGCGAAAACATTCAGAGGTTCGCTGCTCTTCACATACAGACCAACCGCTACGGGGAGAAAGAGACGGAAAGATGGAGGGAACATTAGAGACAGGAAGTGAATGGCACTTCTATTACCCAACGGGTCTATCAGTACCTCCATTGTAGCTCATGCAGTTGCTCTCCACCAGGGCCACGCTGATGGAGCGACGGGCGGAGTGGCGCTCGTCCTCGCTGTCCAGATCGCTCTCCCATGCAAAGAGTTCCCCCTCTTCATTCAAGTTCTCCTGCCCTTCTCTCCCTTCTCCCTCCACCCCCTTCTTTCCCCACTGCCCGCCTCTCCGCCGATGCCTTCCTGTCCTGGCCAGTTCCCGTCCCTGGCCTCCATGTTCTCTGGGTCTTTCCTGCAGAACACCGCCAGCCCGTACATGCAGTTATGGGTGATGTAGTTCCCCAGGAGCTGCGGGAGGCTTGACGACATGACCCACACACCGCAGCCTTTGTTACCTAACGAACACAAGACAGAGAGTAGAAATGAAATGCCACGGTCGGTGGAGACGAGGTCAAAGGTGAGCCAAATGTACGCCACCGCCGTTGTCAGGCTGATGTTACGCACAGTAGACGTGATTTCCCTCAATAAGTCCGCGGCCTCTCTCCCCGACAACGACACCGTCAGAGTAGCCATAACAGATGTGGTTGTTCCTCAGGATGGGGTCGCCACCTCTGCGGATGTCCACCCCCCCCCACTGGTTCTCTTTGATCACATTCTCTGCAATTAAAATGTATTGATATGTAATTAAAAAAATAATAATTGAGGTTTCACGAACACAAATGGTACTTTTACTTTCTGTTAAGTGCGGCAAAATGAAGAAGCCATGTGGCATGCTTTTGTGGAAGTGTTATCACCTGTTATCATCCCTCTGCCGTTCTCATTTATAGCGATCCCCGCCGCCTGGCCCTGGAAGATGTGATTCCCGCTAAAAGAGAGAAAGTGAGGTTATGTAGCAGTCTATGCAGAAAAGGATTGCTTTGCTTCTTTATGTCAGCTACTGAACCCACAGAGTCACGTCTCACAGCATTATAAGACACCGCTTACACCACACTTTTACTGTTAAATGCTCCGCCATGTATGGCAGCAAAATATAGAGCGCAGCACTGCAGCAGTCATAGAAATGATGAAGCCATGCAACACAAAGAGTTTTACATTTGAAGGAAGGGGGAGTGTGAACACAATAACATCCAAGCATAGGAAAAGCAGACTACACATTCCTATGCAATTCAAATGTCGAGGCCCCGCCTACCTGACCACAGGATTCCCGCTGAAGAGAATATACACGCCCGCTTCCTTGTTGTTATAGATCTGGTTGCTCCGAATTGAACCTCTTCCATTGCCAAGGACAACAACCCCCGAACGCAAACCGCTATGTATTTTGTTGCACTGTGGAATGAAAGACAGAATGATGAAGACAACTAGGAGCCATTGGAAATGACCTCAAAAGAATCCCCCAAATCTATAGAACCAAGTTTGATGTGGTGGTAGTTTGACGTAAACAGACAACTGACTGTGAAATGCTGTTGAACGCTCTGCGGGAAAATATTATTTGCACTTATTTTGTCAAATGGGGGGTATTGTTCCTTTCTCACTCGACCGCGATAGAAAGTGCAGCAGCAGTTACCACGATGATGGGGTTGGCCCCTTTCCGGATGTCCAGCCCTGCCTCCCCGTTGGAGTGGATGTTGTTTTCGGCGATGAGGCCCTGAGCGGAGAGGCGCAGGAACACGCCCGACGCCCGGCACTCGCACACCTCGTTTCTAAGCATCACCACCTGAAGGACGTAAGAGAGGAAGAGCTCAAGTAGCACTCAGAACTGGAAACCGCTGCTTAATTAATCATGATCTGAGCTACTTCCTTAACTTGATACATGACTCAAAAGGTATGCATCTTAAAAGTCGTTGAATAAATGAGACTTAAATGTGTTGAGATACATTCTAGAGGTCTGAAGAACGTTATTATTGTTATTTACCGTGGAGTTCTGGATGCAGCGGACGGCATAGTTCAGCCCGCGGAAAACATTGCCCTCCAACCGAGCTTGACCGTAATTAGACAAATGCACGCCGCCCTTCCCCTCCCGGAAGAGGCAGCGTCTGAGGATACAGCCGAGGGTGGAGGCGGCCAACATCTGGGCCTCTGGGTCCCTGTCTAGTTCCTGCTGAAGGGTGAGGGGCTCGGGGGTCACAGACGGCGGGTCTGGGGAGGAGGCCAGTGGCAGGGAGCCATCTGGTCGGGGCTTGAGCAAATGGGATAGGCCATGCTGGTCACAAGGGATTTTGTAATCCAATATAAGTGGGTTTTTGCTGTTGTTGGTCCCTCCTGCATCCCGGTTCTCCTCCTCTCCCTCGCTGCGGTCACCATCACTCCAGCCATCTTCGATCACTGTGCCCCGACACACTGCATCCACCCCAGTCCTCCTCTGCCAGTCTTCGACGCTCATTTGCTCCTTTTTCACATAAGCACTGGGAGTTTGATGTCCGCCGGCAGAGCCAGCCAGCGGGCATCCAGGAGGGCTATTGTTCCCTGACGAACCGCATGAAGGGAACGTCCTGGCCAGGGCAGCCAAGTATTTACAAGCCCAGTTCCTTTCCGACACCGGAGGACCCTCAACAGTCACAGAAGCCGTGTCACTCCCCGAGAAATCACAGCTGTCCAACAGACTGAGGACGACACCCAGCAGCTGGGCAGAGCTTCCCTGAGAGAAGGAGCAGAAGCGAGCCTGGCAGGTCCCCGGGCCACGGATTTGCAACTGAGCCCCCTCAAAGTTGCAGTTGTCTAGTTGGACGTGACCCCATGACGTCTAGAGAGAAAGCAGGGAGAGAAAGATGACTGACGAGACAGATTCAGCAAAAAAAATAAATATATATATATATATCAGAGATCATTTTAAGACATTTGAGGTGAACAGAGTTAGTTATTCTGTGTCATGAAAACATCACCACAAGCTGCTACTTCACCTTGTAGACCACGGTGGAGAACCAGGGCGGCATGAAGACCAGATTACACAGCCGGGCCGTGGGGCACTGCTGCTCCATGCACACCAGCAGGGCCACCTCGCCCAGCTTACCCAGCCCGACCAGCTCCACGGGCACCTTCAGGGCCACCTCGGCCTGCTCCTCATACACCCCCGGGTGGAGAACTACGCGGTCATACGGACCCACCGCTCCGAGGGCCCCACGCAGGGTCTCAAACTCGCACCCGGGCCCCACGTGCCAAACCCTGCGGTCCTTTCTGCGACGGAAAAAGAGCAGGCAGGCGGACGACTGGAGCTCCGGGCCGTTCTGGGTCCAGGTGCGGGTGCACAGGGCGTGCTGCTTCAGGGCCTCCCTCCAGGACGGGGGCTCCCGGTGCGGCTGACTGGGCCAGTTGGGGTGCCTGCACTCGGGGCAGCCTAAGCAGAGTTGTCTCCAGCGGGTGTTGTCCAGCGAGAGGACGAGCTCCCGCCAGGCACGGCACACCTGGCAGCAGCGGCCCAGGTCCGGGAGCGGAAGGTAGGCCAAGATAACCCTCCACAGCTCCACGGGGAGGCTGCCGACCTCCATGGCAGCAGCGACACCGCCGACTGGAGGAGGAGGAGGAGGAGGAGGAGGAGGAGGAGGAGGAGGAGGAGAGGAGGACCTGGAGACACGCGCACACACACGCACTTGCAGTTAAGGCGACAACAACAACACGAACAGCTGAGCGCACACACACACACACACACACACACACACACACACACACACACACACACACACACACACTGTTACGTCAGCAGACTTTTGGTGAAAACGACGCGGTGTATTTTGTATTCTTAACCCAACGTTACGTGACTGCTTCCTGCAGGCCTGCGACATTAGCTCCGTGCATATAAAAAAAACAACAGAAAACAAATATAGCCGTACCTTTTTTTTTTTTTTTTTTTTTTTTTACCAGATGGCCATAATTAGACGACTCGACACATGTGTGCTATCTGAGTTCATAACAACCCGCGGGGGGTGCAGATGTGCCGTCGGGAGGGAGCTCAGACAGTCGCTTCCAGTTTACGGCAAGAGCCAGAGAAACAAACAAGAGAGCTGGCTCCATCTTCCGCTTCCCAAAAGTGGGCGTTCATGTGGAGGGAGGCTGCTGTTCACGTCGTGGTGATCCCTGTGTGTGTGTGTGTGTGTGTGTGTGTGTGTGTGTGTGTGTGTGTGTGTGTGTGTCCTCACCAGAGATACATGTCTTTCATAATACTCCAACATTTTTGGTCTACATGAAAAAAAAAACGCCCCACTGAGCGTTAATGCTTTCCTTATAAATGTAAGCAAATAGATTTTGATGTAAAATGCAGTTTTTAAACAGTTAAACACCTTTTGCATACTCTTGTAAACAATTGAAAGTTTTCCATTTACACACAATTTCTCCTTAAATCAATATTAATTCAATTTAGTTTTTTTCAATAATTCAATTCTGATTCTTAAATAATTACCATCATCAAAACCCGAAAGATGTACAGTAGCAGTCAAAAGTTTGGACACACCTTCTCATTCAACTACTTCGTGTTCTTCGACTTCTCCAGTGCCTTCAACACCATCCAGCCTTTGCTTCTGAGGGACAAGCTGGAGCAGACCGGGGTGGACCACCACCTCACTGCGTGGATACTGGACTACCTCACCAACCGTCCACAGTATGTGAGGATAAGGGAGTGTGAGTCAGATCGGGTGTCCTGCAGCACGGGGGCCCCACAAGGAACCGTTCTGGCTCCATTCCTCTTCTCCATCTACACATCAGACTTCAAATATAACTCTGCTACCTGCCACCTGCAAAAGTTCTCTGACGACTCTGCAATCGTCGGCCTCATCTCCGCAGGCGATGAGAGGGAATACAGAGAACTGAACCAGGACTTCATAGGATGGTGCCGGCGGAACCGCCTCCAGATCAACTCCGGTAAAACCAAAGAGCTGGTGGTGGACTTCCGCCGGGGAAAACACTGTCCTCCGGAACCAGTGAACATCCAGGGACAGGACATTGAGATTGTGCAATCTTATAAGTGCCTGGGTGTTCACTTGAACAATAAACTGGACTGGACTAATCATTCAAAGGCACTTTACAAAAAGGGTCAGAGCAGACTGTATCTGCTGAGGAGACTGAGGTCCTTTGGAGTGCAGGGAGCACCCCTGAAGACCTTTTTCAACTCCGTGGTGGCATCAGCCATCTTTTATGCAGTGGTCTGCTGGAGCAGCAGCATCTCAGCAGCAGACAAGAAGAGACTCAACAAGCTTGTCAGGAAGGCCAGCAGTGTGCTGGGGTGTCCACTGGATACGGTGGAGGTGGTGGGAGACAGGAGGGTGATGGCAAAGCTGTCATCCCTGATGAACAACACCTCTCACCCCATGCAGGACACCCTGGCAGCTCTGTGCAGCTCCTTCAGCCACCGGCTGCTTCACCCCCGGTGTGTGAAGGAGAGGTACCGCATGTCCTTCCTTCCTGCTGCTGTCAGGTTGCACAACCAACTCTGCTCCCAGCAGACCACATGACCACATGACAATAATAACATGACAATAAAAACCTGTGCAATACATTACACATTACACTGTGCAATAATAGTTAAAAATAGTTAAAATAGTTGTTGTTTTTTTCTCTGTCTGTAAATATAATATTTCAGTTATTGTTGTTTTTTCTAATGTTTTTTTTATTGCTTATTTATAATACTTGTTTTATTTTATTTTTATTTTCATTTTTTATTTTTTATCTTGTCTTCTTCTACTATGTCTCTTGTGTGCACTTTACTCTACGCTGTTGTAACCTGCAAATTTCCCCGCTGCGGGACTAATAAAGGATTATCTTATCTTATCTTATCTTATCTTGAAGAATCTAAAATATAAAACATATTCTGGTTTGTTGAGCATTTGTTTGTTTACCACATAATTCCATATGTGTTCCTTCATAGTTTGGATGTCTTCAATATTAATCTACAATGTAGAAAAAGATAAAAAATAAAGAAAAACCATTGAATGAGAAGGTGTGTCCAAACTTTTGACTGGTACTGTGCTTCAGGAAACACTGGCTGTAATTGATTTGGACTTCAGGGAAGCTCTGCCCAGCTGCTGGGTTGATTGGAACTTCTTTGCACAAATGTAATTTGTAATCTGTGCTCTGTTTAGTGTACTGAAAGACAACATGTCACAAGTTGTTTGGTTTAGGTGGTCATAGTTAGGTTGTTGTTTAAACAATACAATTTGTTTATTCCTCATCCTTCTCTTCCAGGAGGACTTTGGCAAGGCTCCGAAGGATCCAGTAATCCAGCCTGTGGTAGCTTTCGCAACCCAGTGGGTTCCATCGATGACTGGACCCAGCTTCAAAGCTTTTTAATGCCAGCTGTGGCCCAAATGTGTGACTTTGCTGAACTTTTTATGACTAGATTTGAAAAGTTATTAAAGTGTCAATAGGTGATTCTTTTTTAACTTTAACTTCTTCCTAGTACATTTTGACCATAACATTCATCAGGCAGCTAATGTGTAATGGCTCAGAAAGTTGAAAGTTCAATGTAACCTTGAGATTGTATCCTGGCAAGTGTCTTCTCTCTTGACTCTTTCAAAATCATGTTTTCAATTCAACTTCAATTAATTTACCTAGCGTCAAAACATAACAGAAGCATGTGTTTTCACCTAGAGCAGGTCTAGACTGTACTTTATCATTTACAGACATCCAACTTTCCCCCATGAACAATCGCTGGGGCAAGAAAAATAAAAAATAAATATTTAGACACCCAGCAGTTTTATATTTTGCTTTATATTTTGTATTTTGTTGACTAACCACAGATTAGAATTTCAAGGCACTTTTCTCGTTTATCCTACTCCCGTTCTATATAGGATTGATTTATTCCTTACAATATAGCCAAGATATATTACCCTTTTGTTCCCAAAAGGAAATGTCTGAGATTTTTTCTGATAGTAAATGTTGATGAGGCTCAGGTAGTCTGAATGATGCACAGAACATTTACAAACTTCCATTTAGTAAGTTACTGAAAATGTTAAGGTGTTCATAAGGATTTAACCGCAGAGCAGATCACTGATGGTATGACTTTATGATTCAATCTATTTCTTTTAATCGATATTGAACAGTAAAATAATAGTAATGGTCAAATTGGTTCGAGACATTGCTATTGGTTCAAAGTTCAGTTTCTTTTAAATAAGATAAGATAAAATAGAAATGTATTTATTTTGAAGGAAATTCTTGTGCCAAAGGTTGATCACAGATTACATTAGAAGGAAAACAAAAAACAATAATATAAAAATATAAACATATATGAACAATAGAACAACAATTATTAAGTGTAAAAGAAGTATTATTGACACCAGTGCAAAATAGAATAGTATAGCAATAAGAATAAGGTAAATAACTAAAGTCAATAATTCAACTAAAATAGAAAAAGTAAATATACAAATACAAAGATTAAATACAAGAGTAAAAATATAAAGTGAATAAGAAGTGATACTAGCACCAATGCCTAATAGAAACTGAAATAGAAAAAGTCATATCAAGCATGATATTGAGAGTGATATTCTCAATGATATTGAAAAGTAGTAAAAGATTATATTGCACATAGTATAATGAAAGTAATATTGCAAATTATATTAAACATAAACGTAAATAGCATCACAAGGGAAACAGGTGACCTATGCATGTTCGAGTTGCCTTTTCCAGAAACAAGAGCATTGATGTGATGGAGTTTGAGATTACATTGCTAATAGTTGAGTCAGGAACAGCAAGAAGGGAATTTAACAGCCATAAAAAATAAAATTAAAGGTTTAGATTCCCACGGTGTGCACTATATTTCCAGGGGGTGGCGATGTCCTCCCACTGAGAATTTATCTGACACTGCAGTCACATTGCACAACAGCGTTTGGTGAGTTATTGAGAAGAGACAAAGTCAGAGATTAAGAGGTTATTGTGGAATCCGATCTGATAATGTTCATATAAAACATAATGTGTTGGGCTGCAATTTACATTCAAAGTTTCATCATTATGGTTGATGCGACTTGGTTTCAAATAAAAGAGCCGTAGTAGTATCTTACATTCAAAGATAGAACTATTTGACACAAGCCAACATTTTAGAATACTTTAATGAAAGGTCTATATTATGTTTATGTCTTTCAACAATATTGCTAGATGTTCTAAAAGGCCACCATAAATCAACTGAAAGTCAAGTCACAATTTATTCACAATTGTTGTCTGAATATTTTAGGTGTAAATGTGTATGTACACTTTTTTGAAGACATAGGCATACACAAATTGTATTATTTAATATATCTACTGTAGAAAACTTACAATAGATAAGTGATTGAAGTTCAAATATAAAGGGATTTGTTTTGTAATCGTAAAGCTTATTAATAGGAAAGGATTCTTGATTATTGTATGATAGGTTAGATGACTGTGAGTGAGTTATATTAAAGGGAAGTTCTGAGGTTTACCAAAAGACTAACTGATTATGTAACTGCCTCCTGATTGTATATTTTAAATCATGAACCGGTGTTTGATCAGAAGATTTTTCCCAGCAGCACTTCTGTTGCGTTTGCTGCCTGACGTCAGTGTGCACACAGTTTGTAAAAAAAGAAAAAGAAGAAAAACCGCACATTGTCGCTGCTCTATAATGCAGCTTGCTGATGCGTAAAGCAACAGCGAGCTGGAGTTCTACTCTACACTTGAATTTCATTCTGTCCTGCAGTCTGCAAATATACCAACATAATTATTTTTTATTAATATTGTGCATTTACGTTTCTTTTTCTTTCTTCGTTTTTATGATTGTTCATCCTGCTTTACATTTGAAATACCTGACATACAATGCTAACATATTGCTCAGGATATAGATTTGTGCCAACATGCCTTTACTTCTCGCTGGGAAACAGGAAATATAAAAGTTGGCTAAACAACCTTTGTTTTTTTATTACTCCTTATTTATAGACCTTTTTTCATTTGTATGTGTACCTTGGTCTCCTTGATATGCACTCATTTCATTATGTAGTATAAATAAAACAAGAATAAGAACATACTATGATGTAAGCATTATATATTAATCCAATAACAGTATTTCTAAGTGAGGAAAAATAATGGGGAAAGAACTAAACAAAAAACATACCAATACAAACAAACAATAATACTCAAATAATAATAGTAAAGGTAAATAAATAACTTTATAAGAAATAAGGAACTGACAAAGTCAAAGGTTGATGAAAGATGATTACAAAATGGTATTAGAAAGAAAGGACTTTAGTGTATTTCACCATAATAGTTCCCCTAACTCCGCTTAATAATAAAACACACTTTCCCAAGGGCCAAAGAACAGAGAGGTATAAAGAAAAAAAGGGGAAAAAACATCATTATGTTTGACCTCCCTGAACGATTTTGATACTGGGCAAAATAATCAATCGCTGCATTGATTTTAAATATTCATGACGCATTTTGAAATTCAACTAAATGGCTTGTGATACATTTTAATAATCATTTTAGTCATGTTTTTATTTCCTTATTTACGTTTTTATAAGGATGTGACTGAGCAGTCAGCTGCTTAGTCATGTGCTCAGTTCAATTTGTCATTTTGATAAGCAATAGATATATACAGTACCAGTCAAAAGTTTGGACACAACTTCTCATTCAACTACTTTGAAGAATCTAAAATATAAAACATATTCTGGTTTGTTGAGCATTTGTTTGTTTACCACATAATTCCATATGTGTTCCTTCATAGTTTGGATGTCTTCAATATTAATCTACAATGTAGAAAAAAATAAAAATAAAGAAAACCATTGAATGAGAAGGTGTGTCCAAACTTTTGACTGGTACTGTATACCCTACCGGGTTAGGTAAAGTGAGGATTCAGCCATCCATAATCATATAACTGCCAAAGAAATGTTTTCAGAAAAAGTGTCAATCACTGCAGCTACGGGAGGTCCTTAAGCATACAGTCATAAATGAGCACTTAAAATATTAGGTGATGAGTCCAGTAGTATGCGAGATTAGTCGTGGACAGACAGTCACAGAGATGTGCACGCAGGCACCTCGACTGAATACATAATCTCCTGGGGGAGATAACAAATCACAGAATTTATCCTCCTGCTGCCTCCAACTCTGTCTGCATTTGGGTCCTGTCCCTGTAGTCCTTCATTACCAACTTTGAAACAAAATTACTTTCGGGGTAAAACCACATAAAGATCTTTCTCCCTCCTTCACGTATTCCAAGGAACTACATTTTTTTCATCAGCACTCTGAGGCCAAACGGAGGGCTCAGGAGTGGATTAAGTGCTGTTTCCCACAGGACACAATTATCTTTTATTGGTGGTTATTTAGATTCATGGGAGATATTATCAAGCTCTTTTTATAAAAAAAGTCTGGGTGCAATTTTGAGATGTTGTCATTAAAAACAAAAAAGAAGGAATTTTCCTGTGAAAACTGCTGCAGCAGATGTGCGAGTGCATTTTCGTCCCAAAAACTTTTTCCCATGAAATGTGCCACTCAGAAGGGAGTTAACTGGAATCTGGATCTCTGGGCCAGTTAACTATCAATAATTTGACAGCCTTCTCCGCCTTATTGTAAGCATCTTGTTATCTCTCATAAAGTCTTGCAACATCACTGAGCAACTTCACTTCAATTCTCCCTTAAACAATACGGTGGTGTAGTGGTTAGCACTGTCGCCTCACAGCAAGAGGGGCCCGGTTCAATTCCCGGGCTAGACAACCTTCTTCGTGGAATTTGCATGTTCTCACATGTTCTCATAAGTGTGGGTGTTCTCCGGCTTCCTCCCACAGTCCAAAGACATGCAGGTTAGGTTAATTGATGACTCTGAAATTGCCCGTAGGTGTGGATGTGAGCGTGAGTGGTTGTCTGTCTCTATGTGTCAGCCCTGTGATATGTACCCTGCCTTCGCCCATTGACAGCTGGGATCGGCTCCAGCACCCCGCGACCCTTAACTGGATAAGCGGTTACGGAAGATGGATGGATATGCAGAAATAGAAAGTCTTTCACATTCTCCTTCTCTGTTCCACTTTATAGCTGCATTTCAACTTTTTCCACCAGATCCCGACTTTGGCTTCGGTTGAATAGACTTCTTTTTGCTTAGATAGTTTCCAACAACCACAATCTCTCAGCCAGTTAATGACCAATGGTAAACCAGATTCCTGGAAAGTTAAACGTTAAGGAGAAGTGATAACGTCTGCATATATACTCATCTCTCTTATGAAATACTTTATAATTGAACATGCAATGTTAAAATTAAGTTATGAGTAAATATGAAACTCTGTCCTGTTATCTGTTGAAATGGATTTAAACAAAAAAAATGCTTTCTTTCAAAAAGGATCAAAATGCTACTTAAAATCAGATCAGCATCAGAGACAGGTCTGACAACTGGTATTTATTAAGCAGGTAGTGAGTGAGTGAGTGAGCAGAACAGGACCTTAAAAGGTTAAATATATTAAAATATTTTACACAGATTCTTCTAGCTCATCGGATCAATACATCGGGTTTTTTTTGTGTTTTAACAGGCTTTATTGATAGTAAAAAAAACTCTCTCCTGTGTTTCTGACATAAGTTCAGGTGAATTATTATTGACAAAGCTTGTTTACACTTTACCATGAACAGAAATATATCAAATTCCTCTTATTCATATGAGCAGTGTTCTCGTGCTAATCCATTCATACATTCACAAAAATGCAGTAAAGATTGACTCTCAGCCTGTTTCATCACAGGGACTTTTTCTGAACCTCAGAGCATTAAGGTCCAGACAAATCTCTCGCCAATCCTTGTTGGGAGTGGCACTGCAGGATCAAAGACAGTTCAGCATCATCAGACACAGCAATTTATCTCCATGATCCCTCGGACTGAAACCTGAGGTCACGAAAGGTCAGAGAGGTGCTGAAAATATCTGGACAGAAACCAAGTAAACTATACTGCTGATGGCTAAATGCCAATCACAAAAATACAGAAATCCAGAGGGCATTGATGCGAGCAACAGAGAGAATTAGGCATTATTTCCAAGACATGACTATTCTTTATATCTTAACAGCAGTTGCAGCTTTGACTCTCAGGAGTGACACTTTAGGGATGATAGACACACCTACGCTGAAGCTGAGGCCAGAGATGCAAACGAATCAAAATAAATGGTTGGGGTCAACAGGCTGCAAAACATTTGGAGAGAGCTCAGCTGTTTCCTCTGCAGTGAAGACAAATCTTGTTGATATAGCCCTTTTTATCCCTCCTTCCCTTATTCCGAGGAACTGCGTTTTTTTCATCAGTGCCCTGAGGCCTAACAGAGGGTTTAGGAGTGAATTAAGCACTGTTTCCCACATGACACAATAATAATTCATTATAATTACTATTGCGTTTTTTTCAAAATGCAATAACAAAAAGCATCAGTTAAAAAAAAAAAGATAGGCCTATATAAATATTTGAACAATAAAAGAGCAAACCATATACCAACCCAGATCCTTTGTTCCTCTGTTCGGTCATCATCATAGTTGCAATGCTGTTTTCTTGATAGTCACCTACCTACCCATAATCTCCTGGGGGAGATATTATCAAGCTCTTAGCAAGTCTGGGTGCAATTTTGAGATGTTGTCCTTAAAAAAACAAAAAAGAAGGAATTTTCCTGTGAAAACTGCTGCAGCAGATGTCAAACAAGGGTGTTCCCCACTGCACTGGTCAAGTTATTTGGCCGGTATCAAATGAGATGTTGTGAAGTGCGAGTGCATTTTCATCCCAAAAACTTTTTCCCATGAAATGTGCCACTCAGAGGGGAGTTAACTGGAATCTGGATCTCTGGGCCAGTTAACTATCAATAATTTGACAGCCTTCTCTGCCTTATTGTAAGCATCTTGTTATCTCTCATAAAGTCTTGCAACATCACTGAGCAACTTCACTTCAATTCTCCCTTAAACAATACGGTGGTGTAGTGGCTAGACAACCTTCTGCATGGAGTTTGCATGTTCTCTCTGTGTTCTCTGGCTTCCTCCCACAGTCCAAAGACATGCAGGTTAGGTTAATTGATGACTCTGAAATTGCCCGTGACCAGTGGTGTATAAAGTACCCAAAAGCCATACTTGAGTAAAAGTAAAGATACCTTACTGGAAAATGACTCCAGTAAAAGTGAAAGTCACCTATTAGAATACTACTTGAGTAAAAGTCTTAAAGTATCTAATATTTACTGTACTTAAGTATCAAAAGTAATTTTCTGATATTAAATGTACTTAAGTATTGAAAGTAAAAGTACAAGTAAATGCTGTTAATAAAAAAGCAAAGGGTTAGAATTTTGAGAATTATGAAGTTTATTATTTTAAGTACTGTGGCCACCATGACCAAGGACAAGGAGGTACAAACAGAGACAGCAGCCTAACATACACCATGTATAGTTAAATTAGAAGATCAGACACCTGTCTCCCCCCCTCCCCCGCCAAAGATATACTCCAATCCTGTGGGAAACACTGCTAGATATCTTAACAGGTTTATGCTAATTATGATAACTTGCGGCTCATGGGATTAATCTTAATTTACCTCAATGTGTTTCCTGAGGTTGGATGGGGAGTTTTTGAATGCCAATATTTCAGTAGCTTTGGGTAAGCATAAGAGGCACTTCATCCGGTACGAAGAATCTTTCACTCCAATATAAGAAAACATTTCTCGCTAATATGGCCACGGGTGTTGGTCTTCGTCACCACCGTGGTTTGTTGTGGGAGTAGCAGGTGCTTCCATTTCTGCTTCCATCATGAAATCAGTCATCGTAGAGTGGAATTCTACTCATGTAGTCGCTCGCTAGCTGGCATCCTGGGCATCACTGGGAATCAAAAAAACGCGGCTTTGAGAGCACTTGTTTGCAATTGCGCATTAACGTGATTAACCAGTGATTTAACTTGCTAGCTAGGACCACTGATTCGCCGAACCTGCTTGCTTGCAGTCTGTGTTACACCACAGTCCCCGACGTTGGTCTCATGATTCATTTTTTTTCTAAAGATAGATTTGATTTTGTAGCGAGTAACGAAGGTTTCAGGGGAAATGTATCGGAGTCAAAGTATCAGTTTTCTTTGCAAAATGTAGTGAAGTAAAAGTGAAAGTCAACAGAAATATAAATAGTAAAGTAAAGTACAGATATCCAAAAGTACAGAAGTATTTCTACTACTACTTCGTTACTATACACCACTGCCCGCGACCCTTAACTGGATAAGCGGTTACGGAAGATGGATGGATATGCAGAAATACAAAATCATTCACATTCTCCTTCTCTGTTCCACTTTATAGCTGCATTTCAACTTTTTCCACCAGATCCCGACTTTGGCTTCGGTTGAATAGACTTCTTTTTGCTTAGATAGTTTCCACCCTGAGTGAAATCACCCAGTGGGGGGCCTTGATAAGAGCTGGTTGAAATCTCTAAGTGCTAAGGAAATGAGCCACCGCTTCCTTTCTGATCTTCTTTGGCTTAGGGTACATGACACCATCCTTTTTCCCAAAAGAATGGAGATAATGCAATCCAACAATTGTTTATCCATGTTGAAGACATTCCTGGGGCATTTGCAGTGTCATGGAAACAAACAGGAAAGTGCAATAACAAGAAGCATCAGTTAAAAAAATGTAAATTTGTCATTTCGATAAGCAATAGATATACATACATACAATAGTCTCACAGGGGTGTGCAAATCAGGAGAGGAACAATTCCTAATCTGTAGCGGAAACAAGAGTCCGAACTGAAGCAGTTGCTTATGCCTTGCAGCCCCGGGTTAAGTAAAGTGAGGAATCAGCAGTCCATAATCATATAACTGCCAAATCCCTGTAGTCCTTCATTATCAACTTTGACAAAATTATTTTCGGGGTAAAACCACATGTAGATAATGGGTATAATCTTATCAAAGAATTAGATAGGTTGTAAATCATTACTTCCAGTGTAAATGAGGTGGAAAGCCTTTGCACAATCAGCTGTCATATAGGAGTAGGTTCTGTCGTGCCAGCAGGCTTGTCCTGGCATGATGTTTAGAGATTACATTACATTACATTACAGTCATTTAGCAGACGCTTTTATCCAAAGCGACTTACAGGAAGTGTATTCAACATAGGTATTCAAGAGAACTACTAGTCACCAGAAGTGCATCTCCTTTCTTAAACAAGCATCTTAAAGCATAAGCCAGAGCAAAAGTATAGTGCAGAGGCAAGTTACTACGAAAACAATAATTGCAACAGACTAATCCGAATATAGTAAGTGCTACAAACTACTACGAATAGGATAAGTGCAGTAAACAAATACAAATTCAATAAGTGCAGCGAACTGATACAAATACAGTAAGTGCAGCAACTAATACGAGTGCAATAAGTGCTACGAGGAAGGCTCAGGGTAGTTACACACAGATGCTGTTACACACATAGAATGTAAACTCCTGCAGGGTCACCCACCCACAGATTAATACCCCAACTCAAAGTTTTGTGGGAGGGGATAAAAATCAGTCAATCTTCCAGGAAAGTCCCCAGAAGCCGGCTGCCTCTGAGTCGTCCTTTAGACTCTCACTTCCTCATGTTCAACATTAGCCTCAGTCCAACCCCAGCTCAGCTGAAACTAATTGTTTGCTAGTGTACATATGTTACAATGGAGCAAGCTTTGACTCTCAAGTAATGCTCAAGCACACCTATGAGCTTAACTCTCAGACAACAATAAAAAAGGAGGAGGGGGTGGCGACAAGTTCATGATTCATTCCTGATTTTCCCAGCTCCAGTTGTCATCCTCTTTTGTTTACAGTATCTGTCTTGTTGTGTGGTGTCTTGTGTGCATGTGCCTGTGTTTAGTTTGTAAACCATACTACGATAAGACGGCAATAGGGAATGTTATCAGGCAGAATGCCATTCAACACAGGGCAACCTCTCCAAATGTGCAGTATTATGCTCAACCAAACTATAATCTTGTACATATGTTATGTTACTGAATACTATGTAATACCTTACCATTGCTGATAAAGTTAGTATGTGCCAAAGACTTGACTTAACACAACTTAAGGACTTCTTTTCATGCCAGCACAAAGCCAGTGGTACAGCAACATGTTTTGTTGCACAAGTTAGGTATTTCCTGGGTCTAAACACACTTGTGCCGCGGTGGGTTTAGTGGAGCAGCTGATATTGATAATGCTATTACTCAATTCTTTTCAACTTTTAAATGCATACAAAATATATAAAAAAGAAAATGCTTTAAACACTTAAATAAAATAGGCAATATGTGCATTCCAATATGCATACTACCCTACTATTTATTAGGCCAGAAAATATATTTAGTACGTCCCAATACAAAGTATGTCAAATTCAGTGTGCCACAAATACCAGGATGTTCTACTACATCTAGTCGCTTTATGCTGTATACAAGCCAGCAAGCTTTTCTGGCTATTCTGACCCACAATTCTTGTGAAGGGAAGTGAAAGAAAAAACTAAGCAATTTGGAATGCAGCTTAAATCTGAGAAGCATGAATATCTGTTCCAAATAGATGTAGAGATGAACCTGAATATCTCTGCAAAATCCATTGTTTATCATCCATCCAATATTTACCAGCCGCTATATTGACGCTGGTATTTACCAGGAACTACCACAGAAGCGGATTTCTATATATTGCCTAGGGTTTATTTCTGCAGACGGATTTTGTGACACCCCCCCTTTTGGGAATATCCAAGCATCTCGTGTTTTGAAAGAAAAGTCATACTTCCCCTGTGATCCCATGAAGCTACAGAACCAGTATGGTGTGTGTGTGTGTGGGTGTGGGTGTGTACAATTGATCATGCTCTTTCAAATAATCAGTTACAGGATTAAAAAAGTGTTTGTGATTTGCCTTTTTCACAATGTTCATGAAAACAATGCCATAAATGCACCCATCCTAAACACTTTTTGTGCAATAAAGGGAATGTATACGGAGCTGATTCCTGTATATGGTAGATGTTTAACATTGTACTGGATGTTCTACCAGTAAAGACCAATGATAGCCATGTTTTGTATTTGTATCTCTTCACTATATTGAAAGTAAAAACTGACCACAGAGTTCATTTGATAGAGGAAATTGGTCATATGTGTCCTAACTTATGTTGGTCATGTGCTGCCTGTCAACTGTTACCCCACATCCACTGGCTTTAAACCACAAAACTGACAGCGTTAATTTAGAAACTTTCCAGCTACATTCCTCACATGATCATAAAATGTGACATTCATATCGGCTTTCCATTCCTGGGCGGTCTAAGGGGAGATTCAATTCAATTCAGTTTATTTTGTATAGCCCAGAATCACAAATTACTGATGACCATAAGAGGACATGTATGATTCTACATGAGATCTGAACTTTCCACTAGGGGTGGAAAGTTACTAATTATTTAACTAGTGTACTTAAGAACAAATTACAGGTGCTTTTACTTTACTTAAAAAAAAATATAAGTATAATAATGTTTTTTTAGACTCCATTTAATGCAACTTCATACTTCTACTCCACTTCATCTCGGGGACAAATATTGCACTTTTTACTCCTTACTTTACATTTGTGCGACAGCTTTAGTTACTTCACAAATCACAACTTTTCAAACCCTTCCTGTCTGCTACTTCCAAATTTAGTGAATTCTAATGTTTCTGACAAACTGAAGGATTTTCATTTGTTTGAGGAAATTCTCATCATTTTGCTAAATAAACCGTTTTAAAACCCTCATGGATCCGCGAGAAAATGCATCGTCCCAACAGAACTGTTTTTCCTGAGCTTATGAAAAGTTGAACGAAACTATAAACATATGATGATGTTATAGAATACGATGCTTTGCTGTAGATTAAACTAGCCAGCAGTTCTGAAAGGAGTTAAAATTCACACAACCTTAAACATCTACAGCAGTAAAATGCATCATGCACATGTATGCAGCAGTAATATCAATCCAAAAACACCATATATAATAATAAAACAATAAGGGGGGAAAATTTGCTGCACAATGATTACTTTTAGTACAGTTTGCTGATAAGACTTGCATACTTTTACTTAAATAAGGTTTTGAAATCAGGACTTTTACTTCTCTATTTTCAGTGTGGTTTTAGTGCTTTTACTAGATCTGAATATTTCTTCCATCCCATCTTTAAGGCCTTTCTGGGGTTTATTTCAATAAAGAAATGGTTAAAATAAAAATGTATATACTCTATACTCTCAATCAGCACATGTTGTTTAAGTAAGGCGACAATTGAAGAGTTAGTGTGTCAAACCGCAAGATTACCCCCCCCTTGTTGAAAAGTGAGTCATACTTCCTTCTGCTTTGAAAGATGCACTGAAGTGACGTTAGGCACATGTGTCTGAGCCTGTCGAAATTGCATCAGACTTCACTCCCATGAAGGTTTTTGGCACATTGCCTGACGTCTCTTCAGGAATGTCATACACATGTTTTTTTAAACTAAGTTGCATTAACACCGCATTTAAAAAAATTCTTCATGATTGCATTTTACGGTTTTTATTTTTTTATAGCTGTATTTTTCCACCTGGTGGATTTTAAACTTTGTTTGTAAAGGAGTTGAGATAAAAAAAAAAATATTTACAAATTCTGGCAGCACTTTACACTATTGAACTTTTACAGCTGCAATGCATTAAACTGTTGGATTATGTTTTAGAGGCTGTCCAGCTGTTGTGTGTTACGCATTAAAACAAAGTCCATGAATTAACTCTTACTACAACAGAGTCCGATTATTACCGGGCAGTATGTGTTTTATGTGCCACCTGTTAATCAGTTGCCAAATATTGGATATGAGCGGCGATGCATCACACTGTTAACAGTCAAGTCTAACTCCTATGGAATTTTTCTCAAGCACATTCATCACATCAGAAGGTTTGTTACAAACTTTTAGTCACTGTGACTTTCCAAATGATAACTCAACATCATTGACAAATGTCGACCCAGGTTCCCTCTTGATAAATCAGAGCAGTCAACCTGGCAGCGAAAAAAGTCCCACTCTGCTGCCGACAGTCCAGGTTTGCGCAACCTGCCCGAGCAAGGGAAGTGACTCACCTCCAGGAGACTATAAAAGAAGAGACGCTCCTTTCCAACACTAGATTCAAACAGTTGAGGAGAGAAGGAACTGATTACAAGAAGAATTCAGCAGAGTTGAAAAAAAGCTCCTTGTTTACTTTTTACATTCAAGCTTCATCAGACGGCCTTCTGGAAGAACTTCTTAATCTTTAGTGTTAATCTTTGCAGTATTTGAAAAAAAAAAAAGAAAGAAAAATGATGAGCAGCAGAGTCATCGCCGCCTCAATTGTGGTGCTCCTGGCCTTCATGGCCGTTAGTGAAGGTAAAATTATTTTATAATCTGTAATTGAATGTAACAGTATTGCCGTGCACATTCTCACACTCACTCATTGCACTTTGTGACCACCTGTTTCTCCCCTTGTCTTCCTGCAGGGATTAGTCTGAGAAGCCTGGGAGTGGAGCTGCACTGCCGCTGCATCCAGACGGAGAGCAAACCCATCGGCCGCCACATCCAGAAGGTGGAGCTGATTCCCACCAACTCCCACTGCGAAGACACCGAGATCATGTAAGCCCCCTCTATCTAGACAGCGACGATGCTGATCCTTTGAGATTTTTTGTTGACATTTGTTGGCTTCCCCGACTTGTCCTGACTGCATCTCTGTTTCTCGTTTGGTGTTGCAGTGCTACTCTGAAAAAGACTGGCCAAGAAGTTTGTCTGGACCCCGAAGCTCCCTGGGTGAAAAGAATGATTGCGAGGATCATTGCCAAGTGAGTGCTAAGTCGCTCATACACAGTGCAACGGCCCACTGATCACGATTTAACTGCTTGATGCGACCGATTACTTTGGATGCACAAACTAATCCTCATTCCTCTTTTTTCTCTGCAGCAAAAAACGCTGAACACCACAAAAGAAAAATAACCAAAAAGTATTTTTTGTCATCCTACTCGCCTCATTTTAACACTGAATGGGCCACTTGTATTTCCTGATCAAGTGTTAGAAAAGGCAACGGAATAGATTATGTTTGCATCAAACATGTTATTTATTTAATATCTGTGCTTGTGTGTCACTTGTGTTTACTAGCCATTTACTCTATCTGATGTCACTTGGCTGCTTCCTAGAGTTTGTAAAACTGCATAACTGTGCCTGTCCAAGTTTTCAACATATTTATTGATGTATTTATGGAATTTAATACTTTTAATATTACTTTTAATTTTGGATTCAGTTGTGTATGGCTGACAAACATGTTTTAATAAAAGTTTAAATGAAATTGAAGATGGAACTACTTTGTTTGTTCTTTTATATATATATATTATTAGTTTGCCTTTCCTGTTGTTTGTTCCTTGCAAAATCAGATGAGTTTTAACTTCAGTTACTGGTAACTTTCTGTGTCTTGAAGCAAACAATGACCATTTACAGTAACTTAAATCACATACTAATGCATTGCAATGGTTATTATAATGCATTATTCAAATATTATAATGTTTTACTACTAAGGAATTATTATGTATTTCACTGATGATCCTTGCAAAATAATTACATTGGTTGACCACCATTAATGAAATATTGTGATACTTGAGTCTTTATAAAATGGTTGATAATGTGTTATGATTATCAATATAAAGCCTAATGGATATTTATAAGTGCTTAGAACTATTATTATAAAGTGCTATAATCAGATTAACTAGAAATAACCAATACACGCACAGTAGATACAACAATGTAGCATGACAAACCGGAGGAATCCTGTAATCTTAGACTTTAGCCCATGACTTTAAAATTGAAGTGAAGTCATACTGCAAGAATTCTTTGAATATACTATGTTAAATACCGTTAAAGTACTCAAACCCACGTCTGTGGTAGTTTCTGCAACAGTATGCGACACCAGGACCGTCTTTACTGTGAAGACACACACACACACAGACTCAGAAGGTTAGAACCGCAACGCTGTCACAGCTGGGAACAATGTAATGTTCCACCAATACACACCCTTTACGTTCACAGATGAGGAAGTGCTTGGTGTTTGTCCTGGATTAACTTTATAACTTCCTTACGGGACTGCAGTGAACAACACAGAGTTACATCAGAGACGCTGCTGGTGTAATGACCTCACTAATCTCCCATGGGGCCTAGCCCCGGGGTTATTCTCATGATGATTAATAAACTAATTGTCCAAGTTTGTGCAACGGACTTCAATCAGACACTGTTTGATTAATTGTACTTTTTAAAGTGCACCAATAAATCCAGTCAGTAAATCATTAAACCTTTGCATAAACCAAGCAATCCCTGCAGATTATATTGTCAATGGGATGATTCTTCAACAGCAAAGACAATGGTTTCTTTATAGTTTAAAATGACAGCTTGATATTCCATAAAAATATAACTAAAGGGTTCTTCAGCAATGTAATGTTGCACATCTGTAAAGTTGGGGGACTCACATGAGACAGATTTGACCTTTTAAAAACACACCTATTTTTTAGGCCTCTGCTCGAAAATTGCATATTGTGGCAGTGGCCGTGGTCTGTGCTCAGCTGCAGGGGAGAGAGGTGTGGGAGTGGTTCACGGGAACAGTGCCATTGTGAGTTCAATCAACACAGCTGAAACGTGTTTCTAATTATCCCAAAATCTTGTTAAGCAGTAGCAGACTGGAGTTCTGGGGCTGGAACAGACACACACACTCCTTCCCCGCTCGCGGGCATCGCGCTCCATAAAATGTCCACGGAAGACGACCCACGGACCTTCCTGGAGATGTTCGAGGGGACAGCAGCGGCGTGCGGCGGAGTGGTCCGTGCGCCTGCTTCCCTTGTTGTCAGGGGAGGCCCAAACTGCGGCGCTCAGCCTGCCAGCGTCCTCGCGGGGAAATTTCCTGGACATTAAAAAAAGCCTTCCTTGATAGGATAGGTTTCTCCCCTGAAGACCACTGTTGCCGGTTCCGGGGCACGAAGTGGACACCCACCGACCTTTCGTTTATGCCCAGAAGCTGAGGGACGTGGCAAACAGGTGGCTACAGCCAGGGGAGTCTGCTGGTGAGCAGAAGATGCTGGAGAGGATTGTTATTGAACAGTTTGTGGAGGGCCTCCCGACCGGGACGTCGGAATGGGTGCGGTGCCACGGACTTGGGGGCGGCCATTATCATTATCACCTCGCCGTCCACCCCCGGGGACAGGCAGCAGAGGGGCGGACATCAGCGCCTGCCCGACCGACTCCTGCTCCTCGCAGGAAGTTCCTCACCCCAGCCTCTCCAGCACCCTCCACAAGCTCACTCACTTCAACTCCGCAATAACCCTCCCTCTGTTTCCTCCCATCTCCAGGCTCCAGCTGCTTCAGGCACTGTTCCCAACCCACAGGGGGCCCCTCAGGTGTCAGAGCAGGAGTGTAGGAGAGGTGGGCGGCCCGGTCACTTCCGCAGAGAATGTCCACTCATGGAGGTCGGCTAGGTGATCCGGGTTGCCAGCCCGCCAGCACCCTCCTCCGGTCCGGGGGGGACATGCAGCGTTCCGGTAAGGATTCAAGGGGGTGTACGCAGTCTATGGAACCAGAACTTGGTTCGGCCCGGGGAGTTGGTAGAGGCAAAGTAGGTGGAGATAAGGTGTGTGCATGGGGATGTTCACAGATATCCTGTTGTGTCAGTTGAAATTAAACACAGGGGCAAAACGCATAGAATTAGGTCTGCGGTTAGCTCCCGCCTTGCACACCCACTGATTTTAGGCACGGATTGGCCTGGGCTCCATAGGTTAGTGGGGCAATGTGTGGGTGTGCAATCACGACCGGCAGGGACATGTGGGATGTGTGCTGTGCTCAGTGGTGATGCAAGGCTGTCCGACGCTGCTGAAGGGGAGGGGGACCTGGTGGTGCCCTCACAAGGGGCCCCGCAGGTTCCCGAAATACACTCCATGGAAGATTTTCCACTGGAGCAGTCTCGTGACAATACTCTATGCTTTGCCTTCGACCAAGTGATACAAATTAATGGTCACATGGTACACCCTGACACACCACCGACATATCCACACTTTTCCTTGGTTAGGGATAGACTGTATAGAGTGAGTCGTGACACTCAGACTGGTGAAGATATTACCCAATTGTTGGTGCCGGAAAGCCGTCGGGCAATGGTTTTCCGGGCGGCTCACTATAACCCAATGGCTGGTCACGGGGTATGACAAAACACTAGACCGGATAATGGACCGATTCTATTGGCCTGGGATTCGGGGAGATGTGTGCCGTTGGTGTGCCTCTTGCCCTGAATGCCAACTGGTAAACCAACCGGCCATCCCAAGAGCACTGTTGCGCCCATTTCCACTAATTGAGGTCCCGTTTGAGCGCATTGGCATGGACCTCATCGGGCCATTTCACCGGAGCACATGAGGATATCGCTTTGTGTTAGTTTTGGTGGACTACACAACGCGATATCCTGAAGCAGTGCCGCTGCGCACTATCTCTGCAAAGATTGTTGTTTCAGGCACTGTTTCAGGTCATCTCCCGAGTTGGAACCCCGAAAGAGATTCTGACCGACCAGGGCACCTCGTTTATGTCACGCACACTAAGGGAACTGTACGGTTTATTGGGCGTCAAGGCAATTCGGACTAGCGTTTACCATCCACAGACCGATGTTCGGTGCCCCAGCCACATTCCAACGTCTCATGGACCGGCTACTGCGTCCACACGCTGTTTATGCTGCCGCCTATTTGGATGATGTTATTATCCACAGCAACAGCTGGGTGGAGCACATGCAGGGGGTGGCCGCTGTGCTTGAGTCTATGAGACAGGCTGGGCTCACCGCCAACCCGAAGAAGTGTGCGGTTGGACGGAGGGAGGTACGGTATCTGGGGTACCACTTGGGTGGAGGGCAGGTTCGTCCCCAGGTAGACAAGACAGCAGGGATTGCAGTCTGCCCGAGGCCCAAGACCAAAAAAGAGGTGAGGCGGTTCTTGGGGCTTGCAGGGTATTACCGGCGGTTCATCCCCAACTTCGCCGACCTAACCAGCCCCCTGACTGACCTGACTCGAAAGGGTGCCTCAGATCCAGTCCAGTGGACGGAGCAGTGCCAGCTGGCGCTTGAGAGGGTAAAACAGGCCCTCTGTGGGGAACCTCTTCACACACCTAACTTCTCTCTCCCTTTTATCCTGCAGGGGGTCGACCGTCCAGTGCTTTACATCAGCCAGAAGGCCTGGAAGCTGAACTGTTAAACTGTAGAGGTGGTAGTAATAGTAGAAGAAGCAGTCATAAGAAGAGTAGTAGTTTTAGAAGCTGAAGTTGTGACCAAATGTATAAGTCTGTTGGGAATTCTTTAAAATATTTTTTTCACAAGATTCTGAAGCTCCTCTCACTCTAGCGATGACATCACGTGTTCTAGGTCTGAACATTCCATCCAATACACACCCATTATAAAATCTGAAAAAGGCTTAAATCTTCCTGAAACTTAAACTCTGATGTCATGAAATATGTGCGAGCTATCAAAATGCCCACTTGGCCCAATATAGTCCAGAGTTTTGTTAACGTTTTAAACCTCGAATATTTTTTTACGTTAAAGTATGACGAGTCAGTGTGTGCCCAAAGAAAGTGTTTTTAAGCTCTCTCCATGCCCAAAATGCATTCATCTCTATGGGGAAATTTCTCGCTGTTTTTCACGGTTCCCGTGGACTATTCTCCGAGATTCGGCCAGCGGTTCCTGACCAAGCTGCACGTTTTGATGTATTTTGACTCATGTACTTGCAACGCTGCGGGACGAGTTACGCGGCAAACTTTTGTACGGAATAGGAGAATAAGAAGAAAAGTATTATTATTAAGCCTGCAGGATTATATACTTTGTGCTGTTGCCCAAGGCTTTACAGCCTTGTTGCTACACTGCCACACAGAATAATTGATAGCTTCAGTTTGTTCGTAATGCCGTTTTTTGTTTTTTTTCATAGTCTTCGAGGCCAAGCCAGGACAACCCGGATGACATCATCGGGGTTGTTCTTCCACAGTTCACAAAGGGCTTTCCAGAGCCACGGTTTACAGCTGGAAGATTAAAGTTAAGGTAAAGCTTTGCATATTCTCTCCATCCATGTGCCTTATGCTGAGATTACCAAGTACCAACTGCACATTCACATCAAGACAAAATATTCTTACACAACAAATCAACAACTACAATTGTAATATACTGATTATTGATTACATGCAGTTTGTCACCTCTGTTTCAGCCTTGAATTACGTACTACTTTATAAAAGCTCGAATAATCTACTGTTTTAGCCCCAAGCTCCAGAGTTTAGAGTGTTTCTGGTAAATGATATTTAATAATAAAACTTAAAGGCCTACATATACAAACACAGCTTATGGCACTGTTGTTATTATTGACATGGTATAATACAATTATTATTAATATCATTATTATCATCACATATTATTCCTTGTATGTTATTGGCCCGTGTGAGGATGCGGGCAAGGGGGCGGGGTTGAGCGCACAGCCGGTGGTAGGTGCGGTGGTGCGGCGTCTGATTGCGCGCAGAGCGTCAACACTCAAAGCGGACGGACGCACACACACACACACACACACACACACACACACACACACACACACACGAACGCACACACGCGCTCCAGAGCTACCGGAATGCACACAAAATGCTGCGTCCACGAGCTGTGACAAGCCGCTGCGTGTGAGGAAGATAGAGAAACCCGCAAACACCGGATTGAAACACACACACACACACACACACACACACACACACACACACACACACACACACAAGCGCGCGCAGGGGCAGCCGTATTTGCCGCAGAAATCCTCCCTTATTAGAGAGCTGCTCCCCCCCCCGTGCATGAATCCCACCGTGCGGCTCGCAGGAGACCAGGACTAAACCCGGGCGGCGTCGACGACCAGCCTCATCCCGCGGACCCGCGCACCCCCTTCAGCACCTCCTTCAGGATGGCGTTAACGATCTGCACCAGATTTACCGACGAGTATCAGCTGTTCGAGGAGCTGGGGAAGTAAGAAAGCATATATGTGGTTTATTTTTTCTTTTATTTTTTCTTTAAATCAGCAGGTATCATGCCAGCCTGTTGTGTAACGGGCCGCTTGGCTTAGGGGGCGCAGGACTCCGGGCTCCTGTGCGTGCGGGTCTGTGCCGTTTTTTTTTTTGTGTGTGTGTGTGTGTGTGTGTGTGTGTGTGTGTGTGTGTGTGTGTGTGTGTGTGTGTGCGTGTGCGCGCAGCTGATGGAGTACACATGCAACCTGTGATGCAGGAGGGGGTTGGGGGGGTAAATACGCTATTATGTATCATGCATTGGTGTGCAGTGCCATCCTTGTGGTTATAATCTCTCATTTAAAGCCCTGTGTGCGGAAGGACAACCGAGCCTGTCGTCACGTCTCCATCCCGGTCCCGTGCGTTGCATTTCCCCCCCCCAGGTCGTAAACTGAACCGGGGGTGAAATACATCGGGTGGTTTGTAAAAATGTTTGTTACATTTTTTTTTAACAACACCCCCCCTCTCCCTCTCTCTGTGTGTACCTCCATCTCCCCAAATCCCCCTCCTCCTCCTCCTCCCCGCGTGACGGAAATACTCTCTCGGTAATGCGACAGCAGACCGTGTCGGTGGCGATGACACATTCCCTTAACCGAGCACCGGGCTGCGGTCAATTATCAGACACAGGCCAAGGGGATTCCTCACCCCTGAGAGAGGGAGGCAGAGAGAGGGAGGCATTGCATTGTGTGTGTGTGTGTGTGTGTGTGTGTGTGTGTGTGTGTGTGTTCACGCGCGTGCGCTCTCGTGCATTCATATTTGTATGGGGCAAACACAAATCAGATATATCTGGAGCCAAAAGCACAGAGAGAACTAGAAATGGACTCTGCCAGCTATTTCCATCCTCACTGGAGGAGTTCATCTCCCTCATCTCTTACACCATCTGTCGTTAATAATGCAGCTGTAGCCTGCTTCTTACTCACCTGATCCCTTTACTGTGAGCAGCATCAAGCCCCTCCCACCCCACACAAGCACACAAACACACACGTACACACACACTGACATGCAGTGGACTAGCTGGTAGTGATGAAGTGAACATGTACTTTTGTTTTTGTGCAGAGTCTGATTTCAGCTGTGGCAGGACCTTCATCGCTCTGATTGGCTTTTGCCAAGTACTGCACTGTTACTCAATAATATTATTTTAAATGACAGATACTGAATGACTAGAGTTTCAGGAGTCTGCTAATGTTTTTTTTTTATATTTTACGGGAATTTGTTGGATTTTCAGCGAAATGAAAGAAAATAAATAGTTGACATTTCTTAAAACACATGATATGCAAAATGTTGAGCTAACGTGACGGGATAAGGCATGCAGAACCATTGTTATAATAACAAACACGCAGCTTTGAAACTCAACATTTGAAAACCAATGTCCTGATAGAATAGATATCCGCACACTTAGATCTACGCAGAGTACAGCTTATTTTATCTTTCAGTCTAAAGGAGCTTCATTCAGAGCATACACGAATGTCTGCTGAAGCTCCTTTAGAGTGTACTCTGCACAGATCTAGGGATATCTATTCCATCAGTTTGAGCTTTTTGATACTTCCAGCACATTATTCAAGATAAAGCCGGTTGGAGCGGTGGTTATCCTTGCCCGTAAACGGCTTCTTTGCATCACTACACAAATATGTTTGCATCCTTTTTTTTTCAAAATCATCACATAATCGGAGGTTCCAAGCTAGTCATGCACCGTGTTTTTCCCCAAAAACAACAACACATCACAGAATCATCAAAGACGGTTTCAGCTAGTTCGCCTCGGCTTTACTTTCCACACAGAGTGCAGCCACTATGCATATATTCTACCATGCAGCACAATGCAAACTCAGCTGACAGGCAGTGCTAGCAGATCCACGGTGCCATGCTACCCAACTATGCAGGGGAGTCAAGGCAAATCCTTACATAACATGTTATTCTATGATTTCCTTTACCAAATCCTCTATAAATTAGAGGTAAGCTTTAGTGGCAAGCTGCTCACTCCAGATGATGTTAGATAACGTGTTTATGGTGCACATCATGCTATATGCTGAGCAGCGATTGCATAGGCTCAAAGCTTCAGTTGTTACACTGATTTAACCATGTACTATAACACAGTTGACAGCCATAAGAAGTACAGTAAGTGAAAGAACGGAGGTTCATTTGAGGTAATGAGTATCCTCATGCTTCGTCTCTCCAATGTCTGCGTCCAAGTGCGTCTTACTGTTTTGTGATATATCTGATGATTTCTGGTGAGAGCAGTTTTGTTATTTGAAAGAAAACTAGGAGTGCAGAGACAGAGGTGGAGGCCAAACAGCAGAGCGGCCTGCTTGGCCCGCATAGCCGAGCAGAGCCGAGGTGGACGTCTCCATGGCTGCTCTTGGAGACGAGGGATGCAGCACTCTGCTCTTCTTCTCCCTCAAATATAGCTGACCCAGTTTTTTGATCTTCACACATGTGCCTGGAACACCAGAAACAACGCATGGCTGAGGCAGTAGCAGGCCGGTCGGCACGTTTGTCGGTGCCCATGGTCTAGTGTAGAGATGGGAACAGTGTGTACTGTACTGGGGGGAGGGGAGGGGGTATACTACACCCCGAGCTTGTGTGTTATTCAAAGAAAAGAATTGTGACTGTAAAACTTAGATATTTAGCTTGAGCCATGTTTGTTGTTACTCACCAGCGACTTCTGAGGGCGGTTTCATGCTCCGGGTCTTCGGAACAGCCTTCCAGAGGATCTGAGAATAGCTGAATTTTCAAACAGAGGCTTAAAACCCATGTATTCAGTCAGGTTTTTTTTGTGTTGTTATATGATTTTATGGATTTTATTATTATTGCTTGTTATTAAGTCAGATTTTATACAGTGTATTTATGCTATGAATTTAGTACACATTTTATTCCTTGTTATATTCTAATATTACTGTTTTACCATTATCAATTAAGTCAGTGTTTTATTTTTTGGTAGTTTTTTGTTATATTCCTTTTCTTAAATTAAAGAAGTTAAGTCATATTATTTACGTTTTGTCAGTCATTTGTAGAGTGCTCTGAACGTCATTCAATTTGTTTGATAGGTGCTATATGAATAATATTGATTGATTTCATAAAGCAAAACGATCAGTTAAATCAGTTGTTTTTAAGTATTTGAAAGTATTAAGTACTTCTGCGTGTGTGTTCCTTGTCAGGGGCGCCTTCTCTGTGGTCCGGAGGTGTGTGAAGATCTCATCTGGACAGGAATATGCTGCCAAAATCATCAACACCAAGAAGCTCTCCGCCAGAGGTAGGAGAACACAAACAGAAACACGCAACGTGCACGTACGCAAACACACGCCATCCGTGAGCAGAAAAAAAAAAGCACGCCCCAAAGTGTCCCTGACATACGCGTGGGTGAGCTGTGACCGCGGATTGGCCCCGGAAATGAGCTTTGAGGGAACAAGTTAGTGAGTGGGAAAGTCAGAGAGTGAGAGCCAGAGCGGCCCTCAGGGGCAGATACTCCTCTGGATCTTGGGTTTGCGCAAGTTTTCAATGTGCTCAAAACAAAACAGCAAAAATACCAAATAAAAGTCATTGCACTTTTTTTGCGCCGCGTGCTGCACGTTCTCCTTCATTTTTTGGTGTTATTCATATACATGTCCTTTTTGGTTCTATGTAAATGTTTGTCACACACGACCTTGTGTGCGTGCGTGTGCATGTGCTCCGTATTGATTGGGGGGGGCCTCTGGCTTGTCTTGTCGTCCCAGGGGCAGCTCTCTTTGCGAAGCCGACCCAGTTCTTTCACATCCGTCACTGTAATTGTAGCCGCTGGCCTGGTTGCTGCGGGCTGGGGACACACACGCACACGCATGCACACACGCACGCACACACGCTCACATATTCTCACGCACGCGACCCAGGACCCGCCAACAGCGCGTTCGTGATCACTAACCAATGGAGCGTTGTGCTCTTGCTGTGGCCCCCTTCCCCTCAGCCAATGGTATGTTCTGTCACAGCTTGCTTGCACCGCGATGACCAATGAACGGCTGTCATACCACACAAGCAGTCGGGCTTCCGTAGATGTGAGACGAGCTGTCCAAATTCATTACTTAGAATTTACTGGAAGCGACCTTGAATTTTTTGCTGTGCACTAGTTATACCACTGCCCATAGTTTTACTGTGAAAATGCAAATATGTATATCTCATAGTGTTGTAGTATTTGAGTATTAACAAAAAAATCCCTCCCCCTCTTTGCAGTATTTTACCTTTTATTCCTTCCCAGCAGCTCCCTGCTCTGCTCTTTGGCATTTACTCCTCTCTCCTGTTTAGCGTTTTCTTTTTCTCCCTTTTTTATATCAGCTTTCTCTTTTTGATTTACAAGACGCTGTCATACTCTTCACCAGGTTCCTCCACCCGCCCCCTCCTTCCTGCACATTTTCCCCCCTCCGCTACCTCACCACCTCCCCTCCATCTCTTCGTTGCTTATCTCTCTCTTCCCTTGCTCCCTTCATGCCGCTCCTACCTCTTTCTTTCTTTCTTTCTTTCTTTCTTTCTTTCTTTCTTTCTTTCTTTCTTTCTTTCTTTCTTTCTGTCGCTCTTCCCTCACTGATGCTGTCTCTCCTCCTCTGCCCATGTTGACCCCTCCCGCTCGCTGAGCGCAGTGTTGGTAATAGACACCTTGGCAAACGGATCAGTGTCTCACAGTGTCTCACCGGGACAGATTTTCCCAAAATACTGCAAAGGGTTATCTCACCTCCTCTGCATGAGGATCTGCGGGTGTGCACAACATACACTCTCTTTTTCACACTTTCTCTTCTGTGTGTATGTGTGTGTTTGTGTGTGTAGAGGTTTACGTACCGAGCATGCTGGCGTGTCAGATATGGTCTTACCCTCTTTCTGCGATAAGCCTTAGAATTGCAACTCTGATTCCCTTCTCTCTGGCAGGATCATGACCTCCCCCAACCCCACTCCACCGCTGTGCGTTTACCCATGCAAGAGCTTGTGCACGTGTGTATATAAAATTGAAAAGGGTTTAGGGCAGATCAACAAACTGTGTGTGTGTGTGTGTTTGGTGTTCCTGGTGATGAGTACGCACATGTGCGGCGGGCCTATAGGACCAGTCACAGTCCTGCAATCTGCAATCCTGATTATGCAGCGTTTCATTAAGAGCAGCAGATGAGCCAGTGAATGAGAGGAGGCAGTGGAGAGAGAGAGAGAGAGGGAGGGACAAGAAAAGGATAGGAAGCAGAAGTAAGGGGGGGAGAAGGATAATCAGAGAAAGAAAGAGAAAACGGAAAGTCAACATTTAAGTGTGTGTGCATGTGTGTGTGTGTGTTGGTGCACGCCGTATCCCTCACAGCAGTTGAATATTTGCCCTCTCCTTCATGCCTGGGTCAGTGTCCTGTCACTATGACTCTGTCTGCTATCTTTTGTCACTTTGCATTTGCTTGTGATGTGCAGCTGTATGTGTGTGTGTTGTGTGTGTGTGTGTGTGTGTGTGTGTGTGTGTGTGTGTGTGTGTGTGTGTTGTGTGTGTGCACGTGGGCTTGCAGCTGTGTGTGTTTGTGTCTCTAATCCCTCATCAGTTTGTGTGTGTGTGTGTGTGTGTGTGTGTGTGTGTGTGTGTGTGTGTGTGTGTGTGTGTGTGTGTGTGTGTGTGTGTGTGTGCGCGCACGATTGTTCTTGTTTGTGTATCTGCCCACTGGTTTCATTTCCCTCTGTGTGACCCAGTCAGCTTGTCTTAACAGTTGGGTAGATTTGAATCCATTCCAATAAAGATACTTTTTTTTTAAGGATAAAAATATCAACTTGTCTCGCTGTGTAAATATTGCATTGCAGTGTGGTATTTTAAGAAGTAGATTGGGTGAAGAAATAGAGTTACATTTACGAGGATGGAAAACTCAAAATATTTAGTAATCTGTGTTTCATTTCCCTCTGTGTGACCCAGTCAGCTTGTCTTAACAGTTGGGTAGATTTGAATCCATTCCAATAAAGATACTTTTTTTTTTAAGGATAAAAATATCAACTTGTCTCGCTGTGTAAATATTGCATTGCAGTGTGGTATTTTAAGAAGTAGATTGGGTGAAGAAATAGAGTTACATTTACGAGGATGGAAAACTCAAAATATTTAGTAATCTGTGTTTTAAAACAGCGTTGATGATGCTTTTCATTAAAAAAAAAGAAAATCTAATAATTTCTCTTAAATTTGTTAGAAGTGTACCATGTTAAAAAAAGTCCCATTGTTCCGATCCTCGATCCGTAACTGACCCTCCTTCTGTGGTGAAAGGGGGTGTGCTGTTGGTATTTTCTTTCATGTGGAAATGTCATGGAAACAGAGATGATAGCTGTTGCTGCGGTGTAAGACAGTCTGCCTCAGTGGTGTGTGTATATATATAAAATATATATATATATATATATAAATAATATGCATGTTTTCAATTTGCATATCGAGAGTTTTCCCTCATTACACAAGATAAAGATTTGCCTTCCCTTCCTCCCTTTCCTATAGGGCTTTGTTCCTGGGTTCCTCTGGTGTCATTGTGACTCCGTTTTGCCTCACTTTGAAGTGAGGGGAGGGAGGAGAGGGAGAGGATGTGATTGTTGGAGAGAGAGAGAGAGAGAGAGAGAGAGAAAGATAAGGGGAGAGACAGAGAGATAGGATGGGAGGAAAGGAAGGGGTGATCAGTGGGGAGAAGGGGGGGGACCACATGACTCACTGGGGCTAAAAATAAATGTTGGTCATTCTCTCACTCTCAGTGTCTCTATCACACACACCCGCAAACACACACACACACACACACACACACACACACACACACACACACACACACACACACACACACACACACACACACACACACACACACACACACAGTATTGAAAATATTCCATCTTTTTAGAGGAGCTTTCCGTTTCAGTCGATGCTCACCTGTGTAGTGAACCAGAAAACCAAAGGCTCAGCCTGAAACTGTAGCATGGGTGCTTTTGGATGTGTCAGAGATTTTAAATGTTTTAGTGTCAAGAACTAAGGGATGGACAATTTGTGGAAATCTGTCTTTACGATTGTTGGACCGTTAATGCAAGAGTTAAAGCTCTAATGACAGGAGAGTTAAACCTGCAATGATGAGCTCACATTAAGTAAAATGTTACAGATTTTAGCCACATCTCATTGTCTTTGTCAGCAGATGGAATTAATTGTCAAATACTTGAAAAGTATTATACTTTATACCTTAACTCAAGATTGCTACCTAGCTAGCTGTTACCTGCAGCGACTGTCTAAAAACGATGCTAGATCTCCATCCCTCTCTTGGTCGTATTGAACTTTGCTATAATCTACTCTATATTTCAAAACATCAAAACAATACAGAGGGGTGTTTCTTTCCTTGACGAGACCAACTTCGAAACAGTAGATAATAAATAATTAGCATCAAGTCGCAAAGAGCACTCAAACCAGACGACAGCCTAGTTTCCTTTGTGGCTTATTAGTTGCAGCTGTATACATTTAAGATGACAGTTTCAGCTGCCAAAATCTTCCGTCACCTCTTAAACTGTCGTTAATAATGTAAGCTCTAATCAAAATTGCAGCTCTTGCGTTTCTTAAATGTCTGGATTTTTTATTCAAAGAAAAAACGATTGGTTGCTATGCCTAGAAAGAACCTTACAGTAAGATGAGGAACAAGAGCAATAGACTCTGTAGAAAGCGAGGGCGTTCTTAATTACAGAGTACTGCATCTCCTTCTGTCTATTCCTTTCTCTCTGTCTGCCTTTGTCCTTTTCAACCTCTGTTTGATTTACCCCCCGCCCCCCTCCCAACAATTCCTCCCTCCTCTTCTTACTTCCTCACACGTTCCCTGGCAGCAAATTGCTTTAGTCTCAAGTGCTTCCAACCAAGAAACGGACGGTGAAACAGAGTGATATTATAACATATTAATAGACAGAGTCCACAGATAATAATGACATCATTATTATTTATTCCCTGCAGAACCAAATCGAGGCGGGAGTATGCACGCTTAAGGAGGCATTAAAGTGACATCCACATTAAAAGCACAGATGGAGATTGATATAGGGCTGCGGCCACAAAGTTGCAGAACCATTTCTAAAACTGTAAATATCAGATTTCGTGGTCAGTACTGCTCCACAGGTCCTGTTTAGCTTTTCTGATGCTCCGAAACCCCGGTAGATGTAGAAAATGTGAGATGTTCCTTAAAGTACTAAAAGCAATAAAGGCATGTTGGCTTGCTTGTTTGCACTGTTCCAAAGTTTGAATAAGTAACCTTGCTGTGTAACCTTTGCTGGTTGCTATGCCAGCTCTTGTTGTAACCATGGAGCTACCTATTAATGATCTGCCCTATTTTCTTTTTTATTAAGCGAAGGAACATTTACAAACATGCTTTTATTATTGCCGTTTCAATAGCAGAAATTACATGTCCACAAAGTCTCCTTTCTAATGTGATTAGGTACATTATTAAGGTACCTTTTTACTACCAGTGTTCAGTGCTACTTCTTACATGACTCATGCAGCCATTATCGTAGTAAAGCATCACTGTGCTGTAGGGCTTCATCGCTGCATTTAATTCTCCAGCTTTTTGTCTCGACATATGCGTGATTATAAATGTGAGTTTGTGTCTTTCCTCGTAAAGGATTTATCCAGACCGCCACACTCAGATTAAACCACTTTGACATATTAGTCTAATATGCGGCTGCATTATGCCGGGTAAGATAAAAGCAGACATTACCGCACGTCACGAAGCTCCCGGCAATACTCTGGGGGCTGTTTTATCTCTGACACCAGCCACCTTTTGTTTCTCCTCAGAAGAGAAAGCAAGTGAGTAATCAGTCTCATAATTCTCCCTCTCTTGGGAGCCAGCGGAGGGTGACGATGTCTCAGCATCCTGGATGGTTTCATTAGACCCTCAGGGTTCTGCAGGTCGGGGTGGGGGGAGACGTGGAACCGCATGGATGAGGACTACTTAGCTGCTGTTCACGGAGGATGTAACTTTCACCCCACTACATCTTTTCAATTAAAACTCTTAATTAAGCTGTTCCAGCATCCTGTTGTGGTGTGTGCGATGGGTCGATTTGTGTGTGTGCATTAGGTTTAGGCCTTCAACAAAGGTTTATTTTGATGATCGATTTAATTGATTGTTTGAACGGATTAATTGAATTATGCCCATCATTGTAATTTCCCCAAGGACGTTATGCTAATTTTGTTTGACCAAGAATCAAAAATTATAAAATTATTAAGTATTAAATAAAAAAACGATGTAAAACAGAGTACATTTGATTCATTGTAACGAACAAAACTCACAAGAGTCCCGTCTGTGGTTGGATTTTAAAAAGAGATCACGGTTTCAGTTAAATATTAAATGCTAATATTAATAAATCCTTTTTTCTGCTTTTGTGCGTCAAGTAACAGCATGTCGTTTCTGTGTTACGTCAGTCAGTGAACATTGCACTGTATGAACATGTTTGCAACTTCTCAGATACGTTATGTAATAAATAATTCACCCTCTTTGATAGAAAACGTAATCCGGTCAGCATTGTTACCTTTAAACATATTTAGTTTTATATGTAACATAAATAATATCATTAAATTCGTTGTTGCCATCGAAGAGAGGCCACAGTATACAGCTTAATTGACCTTTCAACCTCGAGCATATTAGCTAGTTTTGAGCAGCGTGTTTATTGTTGGCAAAAATTGTCTGTATCAACATAATACTGCAACGAGATTCTAATTTTACAGCACAAAGAAAATAATTTAATTCCTCTTCTGAGGTGCATAAAAGAGATTGGGAGCATTTAGATTGGCTCTTTAAGGCTCTCAACATGGCGACGCCTTAGCCGGCGGCTTGTAGCTAACGGTGCTAACAGCTACAACAGTACAAACTAAGGCAAACGTGCTGACAGAGCTAACAGTGGGGGAACCGCGGCAACAGCGTTATCAGCTGTAAACACCATATGAGAGCAACGCAGACCGGCAGCCTTGAGTTAACCAGCAGGGCACGCTTTAGATCTCTCAATAATACATCAATAGAAGTTTAACCTTTCCATTGTCTTTCCCTGCAGATACAAATGTCACCCTCTCTTCACATTAGGAGTAGCTAAGTGTTCCACTCTGTGTGAAGCTGCTCCGTAGCAAACAGGTCACACTGCCATTAACATCCACTTAATTAACCTACCGTTGAACAGCAAAGTCGATGGTAACACATTTACCGTAGGTATACGCGTCATGCCAGGGAAAAAAGCAATTCAAAGTCAACTTAGTAATCACAATGATATATTTGTTCATGTATTTGAACCAGTATTTATATTATGTATCAGAAAAAGAAATTACAAACGGTTGATATCAGCATGACACCAAAAAAATCATATTGTTCTTTTTGTGTGTGTGAGTGAAAATACCATGTGGATCTGATTGATACAAGAGGCCATAAATCAGATGACCAATCAGAGTGAAGATGTTTAAAGTGAACACCACATGTTGGCCTGTTTGTCCGTCTCTTCCTCTTTGTGTAGTTTGACTGCCTTTCTCTGTCAGGTGTTTGTTCTGTCTCTATTTCTGTCCCTTGCTTCTTTCTCCTCTCCCACTTTCTATATCTATCTGTGTCTCTTCTCTGTCTGTCCCTAAATATGGTAGTTTTTAGACTTACGAGACTTCACACCACTAAAGGCGAAAGAAAACACACACACACACAGTACACACAGAGCCGTACACTCTGATGCAGTGCGGACGCGACACATCAGAAAACTCACTGATCTTGAAAAAACAGGCAGGGAAATAGAGGTGAGAAGTTTGATGGGTTCTGGTTTCGAAATGATGGAGGATTTGCAGAGAAGGGACTTTTTGTCAGCAACAAGACTCCTGAATGTACAATACTTCTGCAATCTGCAATAATACTCAAATGCAAGACTTGACGCACAGCGGCTGTGTTTTTCCATTATGTTAACATTATGGTAACCTTGATTCCTTTCCTCGCTTCAGAAAGACGCAAGGAGAGAGGAGTCGAGGCAACAGGCATTTTACAAAATAAGACGTCCTCGCCGCAGAGCCGTCATTTTAGAGAGATGACAATTAAATATGACGTTTGTCACAGCTGCATCGCCTGTCCATTGTTTTGTTAAACCCCTTCATTTTATGATCTCTGTCTGATGAGCATAACAGTGTTCATAACTTATTTATAGCTTTTATTCACAACGAGGCATTATGTGACATATTCAGAAAGTGTGTGTGTGTATATATATATACATATATATATGTATATATATACACACACATTTATATATATATATATATATATATATATATATATATATATATATATATATGGAAGGATGGAAGGATGATTCTAGTAAAAGCAAAAAATAATAATAATAATGAATAAAGTGACTATTCAGGTGAATCACACATTACAAATATATCAAAATCCTCAATAGCTTCCGATAGTTATTTTGCAATAAGGACCACTTCCCTTTTCCTACAGCAAATTTCCCTCTCCATATTCTTCCATCTCAGTAAGTGTTACAACATATTGTATCACCTTTAAACACATATAAAGATGTTTCTTAAGGTTCTTAAAAGTTTATTTTGTATAGCCCAGAATCACAAATTACGAATTTGCCTCAGAGGGCTTTACAATCTGTACACATGAGACATCCTCTGTCCTTCCCTCACATCGGCACAGGAAAAACTCCCCTAAAAAACGCTTTAACAGGGAGAAAAAAGGAAGAAACCTCTGGGAGAACGACAGAGGAGGGATCCTTCTCCCAGGATGGACAGAATGCAATAGATGTCATGTGTACAGAATGAACAGCATAACAGAGATACAACACATTCAATGTATATGACATAAATTATTCATAAAATAAGACTACTTATAATAACAGCAGCAATTATTATAGTAGAATTATAATTATGAAAATAGGGATAGTAATGTGATTAATAATAATAATGGAAGTAGCAGTGGGTGTCAGTCGGGTCACAGCAGGAGGCTACGGTCCAGGTACCACAACGATTCATGGAAACCTGCAGAGCGAGAAAGCAAAAAGGGCTTCAGGGTGGAAGTAAAGCTAAAATGCATAATGGTACAGGTAATAGTAATAGTAATGTGACTAGTAATAATAATGGTGGTGGCAGTCGGTGTCAGCAGGGCCGTAGCAGGATGCACGACCACGGTCCAGGTACAGCCACGATTTATAGAAGCCTGCGAAGCGAGAAAGCACAAAGACTCCAGGGTAGAAGCAAAGTCAATAAGCGTAATAGTACAGGCAATAATAATAGTAATGTGACTAATAATGATATTTATCATCCATTGTCTGATTATCATACACAGTATGTCTCTCTTGATGAAACCAGACGACATCACTACGTCCGTCTTTTTCTGATTAATGGTTTATGACCACCGGAAATTACAGCATATTACGCCATATGCTGCGTTCAGTTTAAACAGGACTTTAAACAGTTATTGGAAAAGTCACTGTTGCAATAGCAACTTTGCATCACTCAAAAAAGAGAACCAGTGAAAATTAATCTGGTACATTTGTTAAAGACTTACCAAAGACATGCAGTTCAGCTTAATCTTTACTGACAGTTGACTTTTGACAATAACATTTCTACAAGCCATAAACATTTGCCATGAGAAGTCACATAAAAAGACTGTCTCAAAAGAGGTTCAAGTAACTGTAGTACAAGGTTAATGTCGGTAGACTCTAAGGTAATTCTCTAGTAATAACTGTTGCTCAGACAAAAGAGACATAAAAGAAGCTCCACTGCTGCTGCTGTCAACTAACCAACATGGGCCTAAATGACAACTGGGCCATCCTAAATATGGTTAGAAGTGTGGAACCCTAATCTGGGCAGGGCGGAGGCCACATACTTGCAATGCTGGAATAGATTGTTTTAGACAAGATGGTTTATGACACGACAAATGTGACAGGTCCTACAGACAGCGAAGCAGCTGACTGACATACAGCGACCCTGCACCCCCGCCTCAAATGAGAGCTGTTTGTTCATGCAGAGATTGTCATTTTAAATGTGCCGAATCCATAATATGTCAACATATAGTCACCAAAGAAGCTTTTGAGACAGTTTTGTGATTACCGTAAACAAGCAAAGACCATCATTAAAACTGTTCTTCACGTCTCTTGTGGCTGCTGCACCGCATTGTACAGTGCTTCTTAAAGATAGATTTCACAGCAGATCTGTTCGAATGTTTTATGGCAGAAACAGATATTGGGATATGATATTTGGGCATTAAAGCAGATTAACAATAAAATAAAAAAAAACTTCTAACTAACTTTATCAAAAAAGTGAAAGAAAAAACTAAGACGGAAGGAAAATAGAGAATATCGACTTGAAAAATGGAACTGCTATTTGTAGCTTTCCCTAGCAAGGGTCGCTACGAAATATTTATTTATGAAAAGTTATTCACTGCTAGACAAAGAAGCATACAGACAGAAAGCCGGAATGGGAACAGCTGACTGGGGTGGCTTCACATTTGTCTGCACCATTACAACGGCTTCACTTTATGCAGAAATGCTGCTGTCAGTTATAACTATGTAAGCAAAAGACCTCTCAACAGTGTCTGTGGCAGCAGGGCTCAAGCTTGCACACACACATACACTCACACACACACACACGCAGGTACATTAAAGTAACATTTTTGTCAGCCAGTCAGAACTCATTGTTGTCAGTCTGAGACTTTTTTCCGAGAGTGAGGCGAATCTCAAGAATCTACTGTAAGCGGCAGTCGCTTCAGGCGCAGGTGTAAAATGTGATTTTCTAGTCCATTCAAAAATAAAAACGCTCTGTCAGGCGAACATACTGACAGTTAAAACCCCCTTTCTCACACATGTGGGCATTTTTTTGGGCTCCAATCCAGTTGACTTGTGTATGTTTGAATCAGGGAGACCTTGAAAACTCGACATAGAAAGAACCAGGCAGCACTCCTTCTATCTATGAAGCAATAGCACTAAAACCTGAGCAGACCTCAACCAAAGTATGCATTAAAACTAGGGCTGAACCATTTTTTAAATAGTAATTGTGATCATTTTGACTCATATTGCAATAACGTTATGATCCGTGATATCAGAAGAAGAGTTCATTTTGACATCATTATTCTCATTGTCATTGAAAAACATATTAAATATGATTTTTGCACTAAACAATGATATATTGTTTAGTAGACCAAGGTGTCTCTGCAGCACCACAATATTTAATTCAAAAATATTTTCATGCACATTTTGCCTGGAACAAATACTGTGCATCCACACCATAGGTGTGTTTTTACCGTATTACAATCACAGCAGAAACCCAGACGTATCACATTTTCCAAGTTTTGCAGAGCTTTTTTAGCAGCAACAATCGTATCATCTTTGCTGTCAAATGCATCTTGCATCTTGCAGAGGGCTGAAATAAAAAGTAGCTATTTTAATGTCATGCATGAGCAACTGTGTTAACAAATGCACTTAATTCGGACAAACATTTAGTATGGATTTTGGTATTAATTATAGTGCACTGTGTGCTCTTGTAAGCCTCTTTTAACTGTTGCACTTCATCTGTAAAGTTCCCTTTTCTACTTTCTATGCTAATGCATATCCACAGTGTGCGCTGAATGGATTAATGTTCCAGAGGAGATGTGTTCAAATTGACATGTGTTTTATAAAGTGCGTCCGCTCCTACAGAATAAGTTACATGTGCCTTCATTGTCTGTAGTTCGACAGTTGTGTGTGAACTCTCGATGTCGGCCATTTGCATGCAAGGGTGGTTCCACTGCAGAGGAGAGGAGAGGCCCCGATGCTCTGATTGGTGCAGGAGTTGCTAGACAACAGATGTCCAGCCGGCTGAGAGGTGGACTACCTGTGGAGGAGGGAGAGAGCGGAGAGAGAGAGTGTGAAAGAAAAGTGGAGGTGGGAAATGATGGAGAGAGCAGGCTGTTACATGACAGACATGTACAGGGTTCAGTGAGTTAGAGCGCAGTGATAATAAGAACCATCGAGTGCCTTTGTATGAACCTTAAAGGCAGCGTTTGCATGATGTTTTTATTGCTTAAAGGAATTCATTTTGTCAAGACAATAAAAATGATTACTACCATTTTATATAATCACAAACATTCTGCTACAGATGAAAGCAGCATATCAAAGCATCGACACATTAAGTTCTTTTTATTGTTTTGTTAAACTTGTTAAACAGTTTGTTTTCAAACTGTTCAGTGACTGATAGATGGTATTAAAGGGATTTAGTAAATGGTTGATGATGTTCGTAATATATATGCCACTATTGTCTTATCTTTAAGCACAGTTCTGGAGGACTTTCATATTCTTTCATCCCTTTCAAATAATCCGCCCAAGAACACAACATTGAAAAACTAAAAATAAACTTTTGGTGTGTGGTGAGTGATGCATCTGTGTGGGATGCCAGATATATTTTACAGTACGTAGGACAACGGCTGGGGGCTAAACATGTGGACCGGGCTATCTTTAGCAGAGTACTGTATGCTTTCTAGAAAAGATTTGTGGAATTATGAAGTGGAGCTTTTCATGTAAGCCAGTGAGGAATATTAAGTATATTATTATCTATACAAACATTGCATAAATTATAGTATGCATATGGGAAAAAGAAAGAATAACATGTACTTTAACAATGCAATGCAATTTGACACAGATAGACTTAAGCAACTGATTAATGAACAACCAAGAACCTAAACCTTTAAGTGAAATAAAAAATAAATATTAAGAAAAATGGCGTTAATAAATATTGTGTGTCATTCAGTGACACGTTGAGACTGAGAGGCTAAGATGGAGAGATTGGTGACCTTGCTGATAGGCTTTTATGATGCATCAGATTTCACGTTTTGAAATATATGTTTATTGTATGTGGTCCCTGTTAAATGTGTAAACAAAAAACAAACTAGGTTCCTGCTAACCATGAATTCATGGCTGCGTTGCCCTTGTTTGTCGTTGCTCTGCCTGTCAGGATGCCCGTCTGCCTCTCTGATATGCCGCTCGTCTGGTATGCTGGCACTTTGCTTCAGACACAATCGAAATTGGCGTGTTCTCACAGCCAACATGGCGGGCTAGCCACCAGGCAAAAGAGCAGCGGAGGGGTCCGTTTGTTGCAGTCCTCCTTTCAGACGTTTTCACGCGGTCTTCTTCACCACCCTTGAAGGTGGTTTACACTACTGTGTGCTTCATTGAGCTCCATGTTGTGCCTTGGTGTGCACGTTTCTAGTTTATCTGCTGTTTATTTACACCTTTCAATTCAGTTTATTTTGTATAGCCCAAAATCACAAATTACAAATTTGCCTCAGAGGGCTTTTCAATCTGTACACATGCGACATCCTCTGTCCCGGAACCTTCACATCGGCACAGGAAAAACTCACCTAAAAAAAACCTTTGTCACCTCTTATAGCATTGCAGCTTAAGCTCTACCAACATTAAATCCCCTTGAGGCAAATATGTGATATTGGGCTTTGTGATATGTTTTAGTAGATCATGAAACTGACTGGCCCACAGCTAGCATTTCGTCCATGGTATATGGAGTGATCATCTACTTTTCAGTTTTTCTTTTGTGCTTGTAACTAACTGTACCAGGGCAGGTTTTAAATCAACTTCTTCCTGTTGTATTTTTAGCTTTATCTGTAGTACAGCCACCCATCATCCTGCATTTGTTTTGCATTTCACTGTTGGGATTTTATTCTGGCTTCCTCTCTTTCACTGCAACTGATAAAATCCACCCTCTGGTGTGGGTGAACAGTCTTTCAGACGCAGTGAACACACTGTACGGTGCTGGCACCGTACAGTGTGCTCATTATTTTTTACGCCTTACTTTTTGAGAGCACACCAAGTTTCATATTTGCTTAAAATACTGCTGCCCTAAGTTTGTCTGTGCTTCTCCTTGTCGCTTCCTATGGATGCACCACAGTGACAGAAACAAAGAGATACCTGTATCTATAATGGGAACAAGCTGCCTGGTGTTCTTTGCTGGTCTTGCCTCTGAGCTGCACTGTGTCCACCGTTTCCATAGCATCAAGAAGAGCAGAGGAAGGAGACAGGGATGCGAGTGAAAAATAGGCGTCCTATTTTATTTTGGGAAAAAAAGAAGTTGAACCTGCTGCTCTTCTTTCTCTCCTTCATTTTCTCTCTATCTCTCTCTCGTGCACTCTTTTGTGTCCCGAGGCAACGCTGAAATGGGTCGCCTCAGCGCCGTGCTGCAACACTGCTCTAACTCAGTTGTTCCGAATCAGACTCACTGGACTTTGGGTCTTCTAATTGATAGATTCGAGAGTCACTTCTTGTCTCACTAAGTCAGATAGAATCAGTCTGATAGAGGAGAGATTCTCTCTGAGGGCTGCCATGTGAGCAGCGAGTCTGTTGTCACCTGGACGAAGGAGCATTAACTCTAAAACCTGGTGTCCTTTCTGTCTCTCCTCGAAGACGGGGCTGTGTTCAGCTAATGAACGTTTTTCTGTTAATAAGCATTGATTAAAATGAGAATATACAGCGTTTAAGTTATATGTCAACTGCTTAAGTAGGCCCACAATCCATACTACCATCCATCGTGGTGGGTTTAGGTTGAAAAAAGACATACGTTACATTGTGGCGAGTTTCAGCTCATCGTTTTGGTTTTCAGGCCTACGTATCTCCTGTTTTGGTGCTCTCTCGCCACTCTAATAGTGTCGTTTTCCCACATTCTACGCTACTGGTTCAGCACCAAACTGCAGAGAAACATAGTCAGCAACTAACTGCTGAGCATAGTGGAGCATTTAGCAGCTAAAGAGCCAGAAATTTCCTTCAGGTGTTGGTAGAGACCAAAAACAGAGCAAGAAGAGAGTGAATATTGGACTTACATTCACAAGGTGGTCAGATACACAACTCTAAACACCATGGCCATGTCAACTTTATAAGTTAAAGTTGTAAAGTTACTTAATAACTTTGTTTATAGGTTTTATGGTTTGTCTCCTGTCAATCCACTGAATGAAATACCTTAACAATTAGGCTCTTTCATCATGTGATGGATGCAAAAGTCCACTAATGCAGTGACAATATTTTCATTGAGCAACTCATTGTTCTGTTACTATACCAAGCGGGTCTCTCAGTGTATCTTATCACATCACCCAATCCGAGTCTGCTGTAAGTGAGCTGTTAAGAGCAAGGGGAATCTAATGCTCTTTACATTTAAATTTGGGGTTTGGCCTCAGGAGATGTGAAATTAAATTCCATTCGTATACTTAAGCCTGACACTGGCGGTCAATGTGAGCCCACTGTGGCTGCTCCCTCTGTTTGTTGTCCACTGTCGTTTGTGGCACATAACCAAGCACATATCAGGTCACATTATTTTTGTCAAGCATTTCAGCTCTGATAAGGAAAAGGACAGGGCCGACACAAAGCCAACACACACACGCATGCACACTTACATACTGTACATACAGAAGTGTGGATGTCAAGTACACAAACACACTCTTGACGCTGACAACGTCCTCCACTGAGTCAAAACTAACTTGCAGCCAACTTCATGTTCGATGATTCAGAAAGCCAATCATAGCAGGAGATAATGAAGGGCATTGAAAATAACCTGTCTCCGTTTCTCTCCGTGTTTGTGTCTCGCGTTTTCTCTTTCAGATCATCAAAAGCTGGAGAGAGAGGCGAGGATTTGTCGTTTACTGAAGCACACCAACATCGGTGAGCTGCGAGTCTTCCATCTTAAAACACACACACACACACGCACAAGTATACACACACTGATACAAATGAGAACACACACATGTTGTTCAGGTCTCTGGTGAATCCTACTACGGCTATTCATCTTCAAGACACAGTTATGAGGGAGACAAGTGTGTGTGTGTGTGTGTGTGTGTGTGTGTGTGTGTGTGTGTGTGTGTGTGTGTGTGTGTGTGTGTGTGTGTGTGTGTGTGTGTGTGTGTTTGTGTGAGTACAGGTATCTAATGATGATGTATCTGTGTGCTCTCCCAGCTGAATCAGCAGAAATCCCTCTCTGTAAACCCCTGACCCTTTACACTCTTTCCTCCTCATTATACCTCTGATAGAACCCGTCTCTCCTTTTTATTCTTTTCATAGCTGTCATTATTTCAGATTTCTTAAATCTGTTCTACACCACAGCTGCCATTTCAGTCAGTTTTCAAGATAACTTCTGCTCTTATAAAGTTTGAGGACAACATTTGACTCCCTAGCTTTAAAATCTTAAGGCGTTACCCTTCAGACAAAAACATAGCTTTTCATGCACTGGTCAATTTTTAGATTTAGAGCTATTCTGCTTCCATAACGTGTTTTCTAGTGGAAAGAAAACATCCAAAATAAACTTTCCAGGTGCTGATTTACTACTCTGTCTATTATTGTCTGTACATTTCTCCTAAATTGAGGCATTATCTAATGGAAATTAAAGTGTCCATTCCTATCTTTACTTTTTATGGCTTTTGACATTATTTTTCCTGATTTATGGAGTGATACAACAAAAATATCCCAAATTGCTTTGATTCTATGATTTTTAGAATTTTAAACCTGGCTTGGTCCAATGTTCTTTTAGCACATATTCAATAAGATAAAGCCCCATTTGCATTTCCTCAAACTATCAGAAAAAATGAATTACAAACAATACTTGTCTTAATCTAAGTAATCACCTTGGAAAGTTTCATGGTGGTATCTATCTATTAGTTACAACTTTTACATTGTCAATACTAAGTAGTGTGTATGTTAATACCTCGGATAAAGACAGCACATCTGCAAGGATCAAAACCACAGTACACATGTTTTTTTTCTCCTTTTAAATATCTAAATGTTTTAATGGATTCAAAGAGTTCTCACTGTATTTTAATCAAATAGTTTATCAACCTTCACCCATTTCATCATATATTTATTTCCCCCACAAATAGGATTTGATATACTAATCATTTCTATCCATGTTGAGCAGATGCTTGTTCAGGTGTCAAAACAATGATGTACAAATCATTGACCCTGAATATTTCCCTGATCTAAATGGTATGATCACAGGTTTGTTAGTGGGGTTTGGTTTCATAAAGCCAACTTATATAGCCTCGCGTAAAGCTGAGGCTTTGTTATCTGTAAACAACTCTGTACTACTTGATTTAGCCTTCGTGCTTCACACGGCTCCTTTGTATATTACTACTGTATTTGTGATGACAACCTGACTCTGCGGCACAGCAGCACAAAGGAAAGTGTAACTAATGAGTAAAAGCAGTATTTGTATTAAGATATTGACTGCTTTCTATTTCATTTGGCATTTTCTTCTGTTTTTTACCTTTTCTGTCTTGTTTTTGTGTTTCTGTCAAATCTCCTCGACAGTACGACTCCATGACAGCATATCAGAAGAGGGTTTCCACTATCTGGTGTTTGATCTGTGAGTAACAGACTCTCTGTCTCTCTCTCACACACACACACAGACACACACTCCCTCAATTGTAATTGCCGTAGCAATTACACGTGTTTTGACTTGTTTTACTTTCCCTTCTAACTCGTCTAAGTTTTGTATGTAAAGTCCTTCCTAAATACTACATAATTCAAGATTTACTAAACCTGGTTGCACCATAAGACTTAAGGGATGTCTAATGAAAACTTTGATCAAAAATCCGTATTATGCACTACATACTGTTGTGCATAATACAACTATATATATATCTATATGTATATCAAACTGTTGTTTAATATACTTTTGTGTGTAATAAACAGTAGTTTATTACACACAATGATTTGTGAGAATCATTAAATCTGCACAAATTTTAATAATATATTACGCCTAGCATAATCTGATACGTATACTTACATTGAAGCATTATTTTTAGATTGACATTACAGAACTGTGTATCATTCTCTGTTATGAACATTATTGTCACTACCATATTGCATTGTGGGATATTTATGCATGCACAGTGTCCAGTGTATTGGTTTCTTCCTAAGGCCTACTTAAAAAATGTCCATTTTAGCGTACTAAATAGCATAGTAGTATGGATTTTCGGACGCAACTTTTACAAGATTTTATCTTAATCTGTTGCTAGGAAACATCTGCATGTCTGGCCAATAAAAGCAACCAACTATGTTGTGGACAGGAAGTCACTGCGGCAGCACAATCTGTAATTTACCTACCAAATTCAACTGTTTTAGGGGGCCAAGTGATTTGTTAAACTTACCCTTTTCAAATATTTGTATTACTTTGTTTTGTTCATATTTACATACATTAAATATATACAGTTGGAGTGGGTGGGAAATAACGCTTTGTAATTTAAGTACTGTATTGTGTTATTTTGATGAAGTGTTGTTTTAAATCTTCCAGGCTTAATTCAATTCAATTCAGTTTATTTTGTATAGCCCATAATCACAAATTACAAATTTGCCTCAGAGGGCTTTACAATCTGTACACATGCGACATCCTCTGTCCCTGAACCCTCACATTCACAGGAAAAACTCCCCTAAAAAACCCCTTTAACAGGGAGAAAAAAGGAAGAAACCTCTGGGAGAACGACAGAGGAGGGATCCTTCTCCCAGGATGGACAGAATGCAATAGATGTCATGTGTACAGAATGAACAGCATAACAGAGATACAACACATTCAATGTATATGACATAAATTATTCATATAATAAGACTACTTATAATAACAGCAGCAATTATTATAGTAGAATTATAATTATGAAAATAGGGATAGTGATTAATAATAATAATCGAAGTAGCTTACATCATGATTCAACAGTATTTTGATTAAGGGTCCATAGAGATGTGTGAATTATATTTCATATTAGCCAACATAACCTCTTTCACTCTCCAGCTAGATAACGTTCTGTCACTTAGCTAGTTTGGATAGCTAATGCTTCACACCAGTTACAGCTAGAGGTCACCATCTAATCTCTGCATAAGAGATAGTTGGTGTGATGCTACCTGTTTTAATTTAGTTCTGCATTAATCTCTGCTACATCTAGGCTATGGTTCTTATAAAGAGCTAGTGTTATATGCTCCTGACCTATATAACTTTCCTGCATGTGTGTGTGTGTGGTGTATGGGCCTAAGGGTGTGTTTGTAGAAAAGCTCTTTAGGAAATTCTGTGCACATAAGAACCTTGATAAGATATACACACATGTAATGACTTAATGGTGTGCGAAAGGATGTCTATAAACACAAGAAAGTATTGTTTCGGTCATCGATACAGAGAGATAGAAAAACGTTCACTTTGACGTGCACAATCTCTGACTCTCCACAGGGTGACAGGAGGAGAGCTGTTTGAAGACATCGTAGCCAGGGAGTACTACAGTGAGGCTGATGCAAGGTAACGCACACACACACACACACACACACACACACACACACACACACACACACACACACACACACACACACACACACACACACACACACACACACACACACACACACACACACACACAAACACGCAGCTGAGCTCAGCAGCCATAATGAATCTCTGTCTGTTTCTGGTGTGGGTATGTGCTATATTTGTGTTTTTCACATATGGTCTTCTCAGAGGTGTGATACAGCTGCCTTGTCTCCAAAGCATCTCTAAGAGTTATTTATAAAAGTGATTAATGACATATAGCCTGCGGTATTAATCATCATACAGAGCCTAACCTACACTGCCAGCTTTGTGTTGAATTACTTCCTCCCTGGAGAGAGAGAGAGAGAGAGAGAGGAGAGTGTGAGAGAGAGTTATCTTGTCATGGTAACTGTATTGTTTGGTTTTATACATTATATCTTGTGAAAAATGACTTACCTTCATAGGACTTAATGTCACCCGTCAAGAGAGCAGCATCGCACATAAGAAGCCTAATGAGAGGAGCATGTGATACATTGTTAACGGGCGCTGTTTCCTCTTGTCTTCCCACACGATTAATTTCCCCTCATCTTCTCTCCTCTGTCCTTTCTTCCTTTCCTGTTCTGCCTCTCCTTCCGCTTGTTCTCTCTAAATTCTGTGCCTGTTCCCCGCTCTCCCGCCCTCAGCCACTGCATACAGCAGATCCTCGAGAGCGTCCAACACTGCCACGTTAATGGGATCGTCCACAGGGATCTGAAGGTTTGTATGACCGCAGCCACGGCCGCAGACATGTGCAGTATTGACTCTGTACGACAGATGGCAACGTTCAAAAAGGCCTTATCCTTTGCATCCACACACTTCTTTTTTTTCACAATCTGTTTGACTAGATTAAACTGAAATCAATGATTATCTTCTGATAGTAGAGCAAACATATAATCAGAAAGTTTTATTTTTTTTGTCACCTTATTCCTTTCTTCCTTGTAGAATCCATAAAAAGCTTTGAACAATTAATAGAATATGACCTTGACCTAACTTATAAAAATTGGCTGCATTTCTGGGGTGCAGAATCAGACTCAAACAAACCAAACTGCAGAGGCGGAGGAGGCTTGGCTCCTACATTGTTACAGCAGGATCTGGTTGAGTCGATGTTCTGAGCTTAATTACCCCTCCTGCCAATGTCAGGAATAAGTATCCTCCTCTAACACTTCCCCTGATGTTCAGGCAGCGTGCTAGCATCTCTATGTGCGTATGATTGTGTAGCAATCCGAGTGTAGCGCCATGGTGACGGGGAATTGGAGCAATCACAAGCCAGAACCTGAGGAGTGATCATCATTTGCATAATTATGTAAAAATTATGTTGAGATGTGAAAGATTTCAGAGGTCATGAATATTCCAATGATAGTCAGTATTCTCATAACATCCCAGGAGCGATTTTATGTGGAGGCAAAAAGGGGGATGTTGTAAAGAGAGCTCCCTTGAATATGTTCAAATGTGAACATGAAACTGTACCGGGAGAAAGAAAAATTTTTAGAATAACCGTGATGGTTTATGAGATTTGAGAGGAGATGTCCTTTTCAGAGGGGATGCTTCATAATTGGGAAGATATATTCATCACTATGGAGATGATTATTTAGATGTTGTCCAGTTGTCAGTTAGTGTCCTGTTGAATCATATTTCTGCCTTTAACTGACTGCTCACAGGCCGTCTGTGTTTAGAGTCTCTAAATGTTAAGAAATGTATTATTCATTAGAGCACATTGTCTAACTGGCCTCAGGTTAGCAAAGACCTTTCTGCACCTGTGTCTGTGTCTGTGTGTGTGTGTGTGTGTGTGTGTGTGTGTGTGTGTGTGTGTGTGTGTGTGTGTGTGTGTGTGTGTTTGAGGGTGTTAGTGCTTGTGTGCTCGCATATATTTGTGATTGTGTTAAACTGTGTCAGTGTGTGGCGTGCGTTTGTCGTTACCCACATGTGGCCGAGTCACTGGTTTTTACACCCACGTCCCCCGTCACACCACACCTCCCCTCCTGTATCCTTCTCCCCGCTGTGTGCACTTTGTTCCCACTCAAGGATTTTAACAGCGGATTGGTTGTCATTGTGGACGAGCACACAGTGTCTGCTACCAATGAACTCTCTCAGAATCCATGAGACCTGGGGAGCAAGTCCACAGCAAAAAATGTCCTTTGTCACGTAGAGATTTGGTCCTGTGCACATGTATTGTGTTTCTCTGTCATTTGTGTGGCAGAAAGGGAGTTGCCTCAGACACGGATTTAAGAGCAGTTTAGCATTGTTGACCCCTAATAGTGTGGATTAGGATTTGGTTTGGCTAACCTGGTTTTAGATCTGTGTCTGTGGGCGGCTTGTTCCCAGAGCGTGTGACCTCTCACCTCTAACCTGTTTGACTCCGCCCCCCCCAGCCTGAGAACCTTCTATTGGCCAGTAAGCTGAAGGGGGCGGCGGTCAAGTTGGCTGACTTTGGGCTGGCTATCGAGGTGCAGGGGGACCAGCAGGCATGGTTTGGTGAGTATTCATCCATCCATTTTACAACCTGAATCAGTTGGTCAATCAAGCAACCAACCAATCAGTCGATCAATCGATCGCTCTTTTAGTTAGTCCACTCCTGCCTACCCTTCCACATCTTCTCCCTCCCTCCATATCACTCTTCCAGGTTTTGCCGGCACCCCGGGCTACTTGTCTCCAGAGGTTCTGAGGAAAGACCCATATGGGAAGCCAGTTGACATGTGGGCCTGTGGTAAATACCATTCAAAGTCTGTCACTGCAACTGTTTGAATATATACTTAAGCTAAAGCCTAATGAAGAGTGTTCTGCACCAACACTGAAGCCTCATGTTGTTTCAAGCGTTTTATAGTAGGGAATGATGTATTTTTTTTTCAGCAATCATTACTATGGTTTATTTGTCATTTCTGTTCACGTGCTGGATTTTCCATGTCTCTTCCTTGCAGGTGTGATTTTATACATCCTGCTGGTGGGCTACCCTCCCTTCTGGGATGAGGACCAGCACCGCCTTTACCAACAAATCAAAGCTGGGGCCTATGATGTAAGCGCACGCACGCATACAGTACAAACTAAGGTTGTCCGTTAAAAATAAAATAAAATCAAGTTTCAAAGATGAAATTTGTTTGAATTAACGAAGCCAATCCTAACAGGCAATTTAGGATTTGTTGTCATGGTGACATCACTGTAAACTGGTAGATACTGAATTATAACTACTTTTGGGACGTAGGTAAAGCAACAGTAACATCGTTACTTGTTCCACTTTTAATCTCCATCTCAACATTTATTAAATTTGTTGGACACAAATGTAATAAATCACCACATATCATCATATCACTCACACTTTAACCATGACTAAAACAACAGGCAAAGTGCACCATGGCATGTTATGTAGTGCCCTGTATTTATTAAATGAAAAAAAAATGAAACAATATATATTGATGTACTCAGCATGAATTAAAATATGCGAAATATTTCAATAAACCGAAGAAGGTGATCTACCAAAGAAATCTTCACAAAATAAATCCTCTCTTACATTACTGTAACGAAGTGGCATTTTTAAACGTCGGCAAACGGCCTTATCTTTATCCACGATTTTGCCATGTGTGGTGTCAAATCCAAAATGCTTCATCGCGTTGCTTCTCACATGGTTCGATATCATGACTATTGTTCATTATGGCTTGCTCGTTTCCTCTACTGTGAATTTAATATTTAAGAAAGTAAAAGCAAATTTTTTTCTCATCTGAATCTGCTACAATCAAACAACTGAAATTTTAAAAATCGTCTCTGTGTACCTTGCAGAGAAAATCACATATTAACCGTATTTGTTGCAAATATATAATTAAATAAAAAAAATGTATTCACATATGAACTCTACTTTGGGTTCTCTCTTTTCCTCAGAGGATGGTTGTGTCACTCATTATCTGTATGTTCACTTATGTTTTTCACTTTTTTTTGTTCTTCCTATCCTTTACTTTACTAAAAAAAGATCATCTGAGAAGTCTTTCTTATGTTCCCATTAGCTTTGTATCTGTATGCCTTTTCTTGAGTGCTTTTGACACTCTTTTTGTTTTTCTGACAGTTCCCATCCCCAGAGTGGGACACTGTAACTCCTGAGGCCAAAGATCTGATCAACAAGATGCTAACCATCAACCCCAGTAAACGCATCACTGCCGCAGAGGCCCTCAAACATCCCTGGATCTGCGTATGTGGCACACACACACACACACACACACACACACACACACACACACACACACACACACACACACACACACACACACACACACACACACACACACACACACACACACACACCACAGACATGCAAAAATAAAACTCATATGCAGACACAGAAGACACAAAAAATAAAGAGCCACACACTGATACTTAGAAAATGTTATAGGTAACAGAATGCCTCAGTAGCATCAATCGTGCCATCAGATCCAACTTTTGAGAACACACATAGTCACATTGCCCACACTAGCACATGCTTACATTCCTCCCATCCATTGTTTCCATTCTCCCTTAATCCTCAAATCCTCTCATCCTCTTCCTGCAGCAACGGTCCACCGTAGCCTCCATGATGCACAGGCAGGAAACGGTGGAGTGCCTGAAGAAATTCAACGCCAGGAGGAAACTCAAGGTGAGACGTCTGCCAATCCTTCATGGTTCTATTTATACAGAACAATCCATCCAGCCATCTCTCCTTCACAACTCTAGACTTAACAGGGTTACTTAGAAATGGTGACTTTGTTCCCTAAAACCTTGAAGTTGCCCTTTTGATGTGATCCTCTTTCTTGCTGTGACCTTCTAATCAATCTGCCTATTTCTGTCTCTTCCTTCCTTCCTTCCTTCCTTCCTTCCTTTCTTTCTTTCTTTCTTTCTTTCTTTCTTTCTTCCGTCATCATTACTTCCCTCTTTTTCCATCACTGCAGGGAGCCATTTTGACCACTTTGCTGGTCACAAGAAACTTCTCAGGTATGTCTTCTCTCAGCCTAGTGTCCAGGACCTGGGTTACCCAAACATATCTTATTAACTAAAAGCAATTATGATAAAATAAAAAAGGAGGCTTGAAATACTTCTCAGCCTTAAATATTGGTGGTAGTTTGGTTAGGTTCGCTATGAAAAATGTATCTTCTAGTCATGAGGAAAACAGATCAGAGGCACTACAAAGAAGGTAAATTAGTGCATTCAATCTTCAACTTTTTGATAGAATAGTTGCCTTTTAAAACATTTTTTGAATGCCTTTGGTCTGTTTTTCTGTAAAACAAAGGCAAACAGAGCCATCTCTCTTTATTTCTCCATACCTTTTTGCATGCACTTTTTTTTTTACCCTATCTCTATTTTCTCACACTCTTACTAGCCTGCTTCTCTCTTCATTCCACAATAAAATGCATTAGTGCATTTGTATCTCTTATTATTCATCATTTTCTTCCTTTTTCAAATTCCTTTCCTTCTTTTGTTTGGATTGTGGTATCCGTTTGAGGTAAGATTTTTTGGGAATGACGGAAATATGCTGGTTCCTTTTGATGTATTAAACTTTGTTAATCTTATAAGAGCCAAGCACTTCATCGTCATGCATAAGTGCTTGGCTCTTATAAGATCTTATAAGTGGTGGGATTGTATGTGTGGGTGATTGTGGTTAAGTGCATGTCAATTTGTTTGGGTCTGTTTGAGATAGAGGGAGAAATATCTCAAACAGACCCCCCCCCCCCCCCAGCCCTTCACGTGAGAATCAGTTTGAGAATCAGTTTGTAGTAAGAGAAAACCTTGCAAAAATGAACTCTGAGCATCTGTTGCATTGCATTATGGGTCTTGCTGTTGGATTTTGCACCTGGAGTTTGAAGATAAGCACAGTTGACTGATATGCTTGCTTGCATGTTAGCGTAGCCTCGGGACTCTGTTTGAGAACTCCCGCGCTGAAGTGTTGTCTCTTTCTGTCCTTCTACAGCAGCCAAGAGTTTGCTCAACAAGAAGGCAGACGGCGTTAAGGTGAGTTGCTTTGCACCGTGTTGAAAAAATGCTTTGTTACTTGCATTAGTTTGCTGGAACGTTCAGTGTCTGAGGGGCCTTCTGGATGATTATCATGCATTGTGCACTTAACAACATCATCATTAAGTCACTCCAAGCAGTGGACAATGGTTGTTATTTCTTAGCTTGATCTCACAGCTCCTTCTATAGATGGTCAGACGAGTACATGTCTACATTCATATGGATAGAAAGTTTAAACTTGGTGGAGGGTCTATTAACATTTTACTATTGGTCAGTCATTGAACAAACGTTTTCTTAACTGTAACTACCTATCGGACCCGATGGGTTTACGAAATAGTAGATTTAAACTCCTGATCTCTCCCATGTTGTTGCTAAAATCCTCCTTGGTCTTGATAAAACCCTTTGGATTTCACAAACATAAGCAGTTTCATTATGACTTATTTTAATATTTGTTCCCTTCAGCACAGCCTAGATTAACTGACCTCTTCTGCTTCTGTTAAAACTGGAGCTTTCCTCAAAACATCCACCTTCCTGACTAAGTGCACTTCATAAAACACACAGATTCCATAAAGAGGTCTTGGTTGGTAACAATGTAGCACTCAGTAAGATCACAGCAGTTGAGATGATCTCTTTGGAGTGGACCGTAGCCAGAGTTTGTGTGTGTGTGTGTGTGTGTGTGTGTGTGTGTGTGTGTGTGTGTGTGTGTGTGTGTGTGTGTGTGTGTGTGTGTGTGTGTGTGTGTGTCTGAAAAGTGTGCACGTGTGTCATGTCCCTTTTACACTGCCCCCTGCAGGTCAACAACAAAGCCAACACAGTGACCAGTCCCAAAGACACTGGCCCTGCCCCCGCGCTGGTATAAACACGAAACCTCTCCCACACCCACACCTTCATCTTCGCAAAAAAACTCCTAACCCCTCCTCACCTCACAAACCCCCGCTGAGGAGGTACAGGTTCACCCTTTCACGTTCGGCTCAGATCATTTCCTGTTTGATCTCAGCCTTGCTCCGTGTGATTTAAATTCCTAACCAGGTGTGTAGGAATAGAGAAACGTGTGAAAAGCGGATGTCTAGCTCAACTGTAGGCTATCCCTGAATGACATAATGCGTAAAAGCTTTTGTCGCCGCGCAGCATGTCCCAGCTCCCAACATATTCGATGAAAAATAAACTATTCATAATTGAGATTGATGTGCTGACTCATTCATCTGAATTAGTATAGCATGCATGGGGCATACAGAGCTTGGCCAGTTTAATATTGCTGGATCTGTATATTGTTAATATTGTCAATAAGCCTTTACACACACGTTTGGATTTGACTAGCGATAATTAAAATCATTTTAAACGTAGTTAAGGGCAACCTCTACCTCAACCCACCCGCCCTTTTCTCTCCTTGCCCCCTTTTCCTCTGCAAGAACCCCCTCCTCCCTCCTCCTTCTTTACAAACCTACACCATGCATGTGCTCCCATCATGTCACACAATGCACTTGATTGTAGAGTAGCACGGATGTGTTATTCGGGCCTAGTTTTCCTGTGCATGGCTGGAGTGAGAGGATGTCGCCTCCTTAGGTTCATTATGATACTACCCCCCCCTACACACAAGTGATTTGGCTGTCATTCATTGGCTCGCGCATGGTGTGTGCTGCCTGGCTGTCTGCGTCAGGCCACATGACTGTTGCTCTGCATGATGTCAAAGGCTTTCTGTCCCACCCATTCGCTGTTGAGACGATTACGCATGAACACAGGCACATGGCATCTCTCTCTCTCTTTCTCTCTCCGTCATCACGTACCCTAACACACACACACACACACACACACACACACACACACACACACACACACACACACACACACACACACACACACACACAGACAGATGCAGGCTGCAGATGTTATAATCTAGTGTAATCCGGGTGAGTGATTAGAAGGGCTGATCTGGTCATCAGGATCGATTCCACAAAAGCCCAGACATCGGACTGCCGAGGCGGGGCACTGTAGTGGGGTGATGGAAAGCAGACCCAGAGAAGTAACTGAGCAACGATCTCATGCAGGATGGGAGATAGAAGTATTAAAGGGAAAAAAACAAGTGGGCACGGGCAATTAAAGAAGGGTTTATTTTGACAGATGCATTGTGATAAATAGATGTAAAGATAGATAGATAGATAGATAGATAGATAGATAGATAGATAGATAGATAGATAGATAGATAGATAGATAGATAGATAGATAGATAGATAGATAGATAGATGCTAAAAATACACACAAATACATTTCCATAAACAGTTTCTGTGCCATCATACCTTTCCTGTCCCTCTATAGTTATTTCTTCCCACAAGTTCTCTGTCGTCTGCTCTCTTTAGGAACCACAGACAACCGTGATCCACAATCCAGTAGATGGAAATAAGGTATTGCAATTTATAATAATTGTCAGTGTTGGTTGTATTTAATGATATTGAAGCTGTTTGCTCCTGTATGTCAGGCCTTTTTATTCTCCAATTTCATTTAGTAAGAATAGTGTCTCCTTCCACCAGCTGTAAAAAAAAAAAAAAGCTCTTATATTGTAGTGTTATATAATCAACTCGTAATAAATGATGTTCATCGGGGCATCCCGTTGGCCTATAGGGGTTTAAGACCATAACCATGTAATCTGGTTTAAGCCCAGCCGGGGACTTTTGTTGCATGTCGTCTCTCCTCTCTCGTCCCTTGTGTCCTGTTAGCTATTTATGATTAACATAACATAAATTGTACTGTATCTTTGGCGAAACATTTATTACATATACAAACGCTGTAAGTTGTCTTTCTTTGTCAGGAGTCCATTGAGAGTGCCAACACCACCATAGAGGATGAGGACGTAAAAGGTAGGAACCTTGTGCTTTTGTGTCTCAACGTTTCATGTCAGACTGTTCCCTCCTGGTTTTTTTCCTCGTTCAGTTTTGCGACGCAGTCCTAACCGAAGATGAGGTTACACCTCATTTTATTAAAACAAGATAAAGTCCATGAAGACCATCTAAAGGATCACTGCTTAACTTGCAAACAGTAGCTGGACACATTTATAATAAATACAATATTTATTCAGCTGAAACCCCTCGTTTGGCTGTCAACTCCTCTCACAAAATGCAGCCTGCCCTATTCTTTTTCTGTCCTGTCCTCCCTCACATCCTTGAGTTTCTCCCATCTGTTGTCTGATAAAAAAAACACTGCACTGATTTTTTTTTTGCATACCTTTTTATGTTTTTCTTATTACTAAATGTCTGTTTTTCTACTTTTTTCTTCCCCTTCTTATGTTCTGTTGACAATATCGATGTTTTTCATAATTCCTCTCCTGCTTTTGCCCATACACACACACACACACACACACACACACACACACACACACACACACACACACACACACACACACACACACACACACACACACACACATACCCTTATCTTTGTTTCATCCCCCACCCAACACACACAAACACGTGCCACCCAATCACACACACACACACCCATGCCACCGCTGACAGCCCTTCGTCTGGGCAGCTTAGTGAGCGGTATCTTGAGCTCTAAGAGCCGTTCCTCACAGATGTCTGACTCGAGACTGACTCCCACCTCCTCAGTTCAGAGTAAGTCCCTCTGCAGTAGAGGGGGGAGGGAGCCCTGTTTTTGTTCCCCATCACTGTTATCACTGGAGGAAAGTGATCTCCCTGTGTAAATGTCTCAAATCCTGATGTTCCTGATGTTCAAATAATTGTCTTGGCTTACTGTAGGCGAGTGGGTGTTTGATACAGTTTATGGTTTTAGATTATTTGTCCTATCAATGCACCAGTCCCTTCTCCATGGAGATAAAACATCTGTTTTTGATCCTTTTAATATTCTGCTCCCTCCATCCGATGTATTCCTCTGTATTTGCATTGGGAGTAGATGCTCTTCCTGCTGTGTGTTTGTGTGTGTAGACACAGATGCTCTTCTCACTCCTCTCTTTGCCCTTTGTTCTGACTTACCCAAACATTGACGCACACAGTAAAATGCTGATTGTATACACACTCATGTACACACACAGTGTTGCAGCTTATGGCTGTGAAAGGAGTGGAGCTCCGGAGATTACAGATCTATATATTTCTTTACTATTTTACATGTCTTTTTTTCGTATAAATTAAGTGATTTTTTTAATATCCCCCAGCCTGCACCAATAACCATAAAGGTAATTGTAGCAAACACTTGCATCTGAGCATTGGTCTGTCTTTGTGTATTTTGCGCTTTGTCGGGTGAAAGGAATCGTGTCATCTTGCATTTTGCTGCCTGATATCACTATTAGCCATGGGAGGCTTTCTTGTCGTTTTGATACTTAGATATGAAATAACAAACTTTTTGTGAAATGCTTTTCTTGAGCGCCTTCCATCACTAATAACCTTGAAATCCTGCAGACTAGAACCCATTAGAAGCTTATTTGATGTCCCAATTTTTCCTTATCTGCACTTTGCCTGAAAAGAAATCACAACTATCGACTTTAACATCCGTTTGTGCAGTTGATGATGTTCTGTGATCTTGTGTTGTAGCTCGCAAACAGGAAATTATCAAAGTCACTGAGCAGTTGATTGAGTCTATCAACAATGGAGACTTTGACGCCTATGCGTAAGTTTCTTTCTCTCTGCATTCGCACTGTAACATCTAATGGTTTTTGCTAAATCGTCTATGCTAATTCTATATTCTTTTTGTTTTTGTATAACAGGAAGATATGTGATCCTGGTCTAACTTCCTTTGAGCCCGAGGCCCTGGGCAACCTGGTGGAAGGACATGACTTCCATCGCTTTTACTTTGAGAACGGTAAAACATTAATCATGACTTGTGTGTAGTCTGAACCTGTCTCATTTTATAAAGTAGATTAATAACTGAGCTCAGAGTGCTGACAAACGCATCCAGTTCAGAGGGAAGAAGTCATGGTGTTAATTTGTGCTACTGTTGCCCAGAGCAGTTTTAGATTTCCTGTAATTGCGGTTCTGCGGTTGCTCCAAAATGTGCAGGTAGCCAGCTCCGTATCCAAACTAGACGCTGAGAAAGATAATTTGGCTGGTAATAAGCAACAGTGTGTTATCCATTCACATCCATTTGTATTTACTATTTTCCAGCTGCTCTGGAGATTTAAAACAAGATATATTATTAATAATCTCGCTTGCTTACATTTGCATGAAGTGCTGAATGATCTAATGCAACTGTTGTTTGTTCTGAAGCACAGACAAATAGTTCTTCTCAGTGAGAAGAACTATTTGTTGCACAATGTGATGCCTTGGTTAAACAGTTACACTGCAACTATGTAAACCAAAAATGCACGCACTACATTAATTCATGGCAAAATAAAATATAACATACTATCACAAGCCAGCACGTGTAATAAAATCAAACAGTTTTTTAGGTGTGGTTTTTATTCCCCACAATGCAGCATAATGAGCCATTTAGCAACAGCTGCCAGTTCCCAGTTGATGGGAAGGGGAACTCCCTGAGATTACCTAGTGCTCCCGGCAGACCACATGATACATGACAATAAAAACATGACAATAAAAACATGACAATAAAAACCTGTGCAATGCATTACACTGTGCAATAATAGTTAAAATAGTTAAAATAGTTTTTTCTGTCTGTAAATATAATATTTCAGTTATTGTTGTTTTTCTACTGTTTCTTACTGCTTATTTATAATACTTGTTTTTTTAATTTATCTTTATTTTTATCTTGTCTTTCCTCTACTATGTGTCTTGTGTGCACTTTACTCTATGCTGCTGTAAGCCTGCAAATTTCCCCGCTGCGGGACTAATAAAGGATTATCTTATCTTATCTTAGTGGGCAGGTGAGGTAGAGCCAGACCTGGAAAAAAACCCATGATGGACAGAGAAAGACAGAATACCTAACCTTCTTCACAGAATCTGTTTCGTTGCCTCATATTCAGTCGTAGGGCCTAAACAATACAGAACACAAAACATTGTATTGATATTAATATTTTGAGAATAAGTAAAGTTCTCCAACACAGTGAAAGTGGTTTTGAGCATGTTGCTTGTATGTAAGAGAGTGTATATAGTAGATAAGTGGGTATTGGAAGCAAAATTGTTTGTTCTATATCAATATTGAGTCCTATCGGTTTACAGTTCATGTTTGCTGGTGCACTACAAGGGCATGGCTGTGCACGGACTAACCTTGGAGCAAAAAAGAAAAAAATCACTAATGAATGGCTGCTATAAATGGCAGAATGTCCTCAGTCAGGGTAAAAATAGTTCAGATAAACCAGATATGTCCTAGAAACCTCAATCACTTGGTGAGCCTATGCTTGTCCACTACCTTACATCAACATATGGAGACTGTTACCTGCTCATGTTGTCATATCAGTCAGTATAGTGTGTGAAATATCTTTGTAGTGCTCTATTGTTTTGCTGCAGTTTAATACAGACTCAGTGCGCAATATAGGCCCACACTTTTCATGGATGTAAGCCAAGGTAATACAAAAGGCTATACACACTTTGCACACACATTACCAAGGATAATATTGTTGAAAATAAGGTCACTCACACAACTACACAACCAGCCAACAACTATGCCCCGTGACGAAATCCACACGGAACAGTTGCCCACTAGAACACGCACACTTGTGATGCTGTACGAGCTTTCACCTAACGAATAGCAGGTCTCTCGCAATTCAGTCACAGCAAACTTTAGAGAAACATAGCTTACGTTATAAAAGAACGGACCACAAGCATTGGACTTTGCTCTCTCTGGCTGTATTTTCATGGCTTGATGCGCACTGAGCCCGTTTTTTTAACCGAGTCGAACCATGATGTCGATGCAATAAAATAAATCAACTGCTTTTCAGGATGTACAGGGTAACATTAGGTTTTTTAAATAAGTAACATTTGCATGGCCGACCATTTGCAGCAGCACCACCCATGGAAGAAGGCCTCACCAGAAAGAGGGAAGACCGCGACAACATTTTTATTCATTCATATTGAGGAATACGTGTTTTTGCAGTTTGAGAGTGAGCTTTTCAAAGACATTTTGAACATCATCATAATTACAAGTGAGAAAAAAAAATCCAGAGACTACCAAAATGTTTTGCTGTTGAGGCTTTCATGGGCGCCCAAGTGTCAATCAAGCCCTGTTCTTTTATACAGAGGTATGGTCAGTGTTTTGTGTTTGAAAAGTCATGCAGCTTTTTTCCTGAAGTTATCCAAACCCAAGTGACAGGATGATATCCATTTTCTTTATTTAGTATGTGTTACTAAGTGACATTTGCTCCCTGTTATCAGCCGTTTTGTCTCCCTTCCAGCCCTGTCCAAAGGGAACAAGCCAGTGCACACCATCCTCTTGAACCCACATGTGCACCTAATTGGGGAAAATGCAGCGTGCATTGCCTATATTCGACTGACCCAGTACATGGATGTCAGCGGCATGCCGCGCACCATGCAGTCCGAGGAGACCCGTGTGTGGCACCGTCGCGACGGCAAGTGGCAGAACATCCACTTCCACCGTTCGGGCTCGCCCAGCATCCCCTCCCAGTAAGTAAGAAACACACAGTAGAGAGATTGAATGAAGAGGAACTAAAATAGGAGCTGAAATTTTCGCTGATCTCAAGTGGTTACAATTCTCACCTTGCTCCAGGATGTGGTCAGTACATTGTGACTTTACTGTTGCGTGTGGTTACAGGTGCAAAGGAGCACACTTCTGACCACACCCACCCACATCCATCAATTAGTGGTCAAAGGTGCCACAGATTTTAAACTTTCAACTGGAGAGGGCAGCAAAATAATGTTTTTCTGCTTGGTGTTTAAAGGAATACTTCACTCTTAAAATGACCATTTGTATATCAATTATTCACTCCGCATTACCTTGAATTGTTAAAAAACGTTTCTCTTGCATGCCTCCAAGGTGAACGGAGAAATCCTTGATGATTTGAAGTAAATGTAGGCCACTCTAACAGCGAAAGCTATATCAAAACATCCGTCTATAAACTCTGAAAAATTATGGCAGTTGGTAATCCTAGTTTTGTTTTTTCTAGTCATACACTCACTGCTTCCCACACATGCATGTTTATCCAAAATCTTACTATTTAAAACACTTTACTATCGTCTCATGCACAGACTCGCATCCCACCTGCACAAGCAGCGTGGGAAGAGTTTTTCTTCCATTTAGGCCCTGTACACCCATGCAGGCGGAGTTATGCAGAGAATTACATGAGCTCACAAAACTTGAACAAAATATGAATCATAGAGGTGTGAGATGATCCGCCTTAACCTTTGCAAGAACAGTGACTAGAGAGTGAGCCAGATGTCAGCAAAGCAAAGTCTGTACACACCTACACATGCCTGAATAGAGGATTTAATTAGCCAAAATAATTGAAAACGCATCGGTGGGTAGACCATAAATTGTGTCAGGGTTATTCCCATTGAGTAATATCAGTGAGCAAGTAGCACAGTGGTATTGTGCTTGGGCCTTTTGATGTTTTTTATTGGACCAGCGCTGGTCCTGCTTTCATGCTATTACATGATTATTGTCTGTGAAAAAGTGTCCATTATTATTTTTTTACACAGTAAACATTGTCATTACTCTGTGTGTCCAGTCAGTTTACATTCACATATATGCTTCTCTCTCTCTCTTTTTGCAGTTAATGGAATATCAACATGTGGTCAATAAAAAAAATGTCTCTAGTAGGGCAGCCGACTAGCCAACCCCCATGACTGCCCTCCGACCTTTGATCCTTCTTTAAGGACATGACATTGCAGGATACAAGTATTAATACATTTTACTGTTATGGCATTTTATTAATGGACATCATTCGAAACCACCACCGGGTGGCTGCACACTGTATTTGGACATTATGAAACGAGCATATTGACATTTTTTTTTGTTTGTTTTTTAAGATGTTTTGGTATGCATTTTAAATATAAAATAGAGATGTTTTAAAATCTACTACTGTAACCTCTCCCAAAAATTAGTTCTGTATTTTTATGTGTGTTTATGTGTGTGCAATACAGAAACATTTGGAAGATCAGGATGTTAAAATTGAGCTTGCTTTAGTTCTGGTGATGTATATATACATTGTGATTGTTGATAAAAAAACAAACATTGAAATTGCTATTCTTGCTATCAGAGGAATTAAGAGTTTACGTAAAATCCAGTTTATGAGCTACATTTATGTTTGCTATGAGCTAAGTCATTACTGTTTAAATTGTCAGATTTCAATCTATAATACTAATTTAAATGTAAAGAAAAGCAGAGCAGCTTACCCTTTGCAACGAGATATGTTTGCCTTTATATCAGTGAAATAAGAATTAAGAGAATGTAGCATATATGTAATATATGAAAATTCAAGACTATTGTGTAGTGCATGGGGGGGGAATATTGTAAGTAAGATCATATGAATCTATAATATCTTCTGTTTGATTTGTGAATCACTGACTTGTTTGTTTGCATTTGTTATTGTTGTGCATCAGTCCCGTCCCAAATGTTTTTATGTCCTCCAGTATCATAGAACTGTTGTAAAAACAATAACACAGTTATGGTTAACATCCAGCGTAAATATCAAAACCTCATATCTGAGAGGAGGAAAAACAAACTCCTGGTTGCTGAAGCACCCATTACATTTTGTATAAAAATGAGAAGAAAGCAAACGCATTTTTCATAATGTTTGTACTTGTATTGTATGACTGTATGTATAGGGTTTGTTATTTTACTCTTCGTCATTTCCAGTGTGTTACTTAGCCAATTGCACAGAGAAGGTGGAGATGGTGAAGATGGCTCAAAGGCACTAAAGTCTCCACTGTCAGTGTAAACCTGAAGGTTGGGCTAATAAGTCTGGAAGAGTCATAAAAGCATCGGACTGAAGAACATTGCAGTCAGACAAGAGGATGGTAAGACAGCAGGAAAGGAGTCAAAAGAAAGCTGGACTGTAATAAATGTTGGGATGTCTTCCTTGACGTTCAGTGCTTCTACCAGCCGGTGGCCTCCTTGCCACTGTAGGACAATGCCAGTGTCTTCTTCATCCTTACTGTTTGCTCTTTTCAATTGGTAGGTCTCTTCTTTTGTAAGGGGAAAATATGATAAACATTTCTTTTGACGAAACATATGATGTCAATGCGATGCACCACTCCTTATATGGTGTGAACCCGTTGCCAGCACGGCAATGGATGGCTTAACATGTTTAAGAAATTAATAAATCAGCTTAAAGGTGTGATAATGAATGACCTTCAACTTGTTCTGTGTTTTGTACTAAGTAAAAGGAATAATATACAGAATTTACTTTTGTTTTTTTCCCTGCCAATCTACTGCTCAAACTCCAGTCTAATAGGTGGCGGTAATGCACCTAAAGTGATATTATTGTATGACGAAAAAAGTAGGTAAAAAATTCATAGCATAATATTTAAAAAAGAACATATCATAGTATAGTATTTTGAAAGAGTCAAAAATGTTATAGGTTAGGTTGTTAAAAAAAGGAATTAAAAGGCAAGGTATGGTATGTCGAAAATGTAAAAATAATAGTATCTCAAAATATATCATAATAAATTCATGATATAGCATGTCGAAAAATGATAATGGCAAAAAAAAAATGAAAAGCAAAGAATAGTATATCAAAGAATATCATCGTAAATATGTTCAAAAAGTCATAAAAAGGCAAAGTGTGTCATGTCAAAAAAGTCATAGTAAACTATGATGAAAATAAAATAATAAAATGGTATTGGATGGAAAAATTTATTTTGGAAAAAGGAGTCTTGTACTATGTTCTAAAAAGTAATTAATTTAATTAACTAATTAAAAGGCAAGTTATATTCTTTCAAATAATGTCATGAAAAAGTTATCATATAGTACGGGTAAAGGCATTAAAAAGCAATAGTATAGTATGTCGCAAAAAACCATGTTAAAAAATCGAAAAAAAGATTTTTAAAAAAAAGGTATAAAAAAGTAATAGTAAAGGATGTGAAAAAAATATGAAAAAAGTCATAGTATAGTTTGTCTTAAAAAGTAAAAAGAATTATAGTATCTCGAAAAAAATGAAAAAGTCAATCGAAAAGTAGGTCAAAAAAACATATAGTTCAGTATGTCACAAAATGTCATACATTTCTCATAGTTTATTATGTTGAAAAAACGAATAGTATAATATATATGGTCCTGGTATAAAATGTCTTGAAGAAATCATAGTAAAGAATGTTTTAAAAAGTCTTCAAAAAGTCATAGCATAGTAAGTCGAAAAGAGACACAAAAAAGTGTAGCATAGAAAGTTGAAAAAAGTCAAAGTATAGTATTTTGAAAAAAAACTTGTAGTATAGTATGTTCAAAAAAGTCACATGAAACTCATAGTGTAGAAAGTTTAAAGAAGGCCATAGTAAAGTATGTTAAAAACAGTCATAAAAATGTCATAGTATTGTATGTCTAAAAATGTCATAGTATATTATGTCGAAAAAACTCATAGTATAGTATGTATGTTTCTATCTGATAACTAAACATCCGGTCTTCCCAGGTCACATCATAAACTACTTGGGTCAAGGGAGCAGGAACCACACTACGTATCTTGCAATTATTCCATGTATCTCTGTATAACACTGTATAGGTCTTTAGAATATTCAATAACTCCAATCAAAGTATTTCCCATTTGATTTCAGGATAATACGTCTATATCCCGTAGTTCTAGAGTGGAAAACGGAGTTAAAATCATTTTCAGATATTTCAAATCAGACTCATCATGTGACCATACTGCCCTCCAGTGGTCAATTGGTGATAACACATGTCTGACCTGCATAACCTCTGTTAAATTCTGTATATTAAGTGTATGTAACTGAAATTTCATTTCTGTATCCATACAAGTGTGTAAGGTTTATTAAGCTCATAGTGAAGAAAAGTATGTAGGTTGTTTGTTTAAAATGTTAGATTAGTTAAGTTACCAAACCAGAACACACCGAAAGCTCCCGTTATTTTATTTTAGAACAGCCGTTTTTGTCAGTACTTTTTCTCTTCAACTACTTTTAAGCATCTTATAATTATTCCTTTTAAGCAAGCCTTTATTTTGTTTTAGTGTACGTCTGTTGACCCCGTTAGATATCAACTTTAATTATTATCGTTTGAGACTGCTAGGACCGCTGAAGCAACCGCTGAGAAACCATCGTTCCTGAGAGCCCTCAAATCGGCATCCCTCCTGAGAGCCCTCAAATCGGCATCCCTCCTGAGAGCCCTCAAATTGGCGTCCCTCCGAACAGGGATGCGAGCCGACTCAGAGAACCGCCGAAACAGCTGGCTGAACCCCTGCAAAGTCATCTGGACACCGCTACTCACAGTAGGAACAATCAACTTCAATATGATCCAGGGTTGGTGTCGGGTATATAAAAGCTCTGAGAAATAATAATTTGGATTGACCGGGTAGGGTAGGGATAGGAGAAAGAGGAGACCTCAACTTTTCTTCACTATCTGATATGATATTGCCTGTTTATTTGAAATCAATTCATTCCTGATTTGTATTCTTGTTTAATTATTAATCTTGTCATCTGTTCATTTAATCCTTTTAGAAATAAATTACTAATTTATCACCAAGTCGTGGTCTGTCATATTGATTCAAAGTGGGAACTATAAGGTCACTGAAATCAGGATTTACGCCTGAGATATTGAGACTGGATAATTTGTTGCCAAATTATTGATTGTATTTTTTATTATTTTCTCCTATTTAGGAGTGGTGCCCCGCAATTTTTAACGTGAGCAATATTTTAATTTTAACATAGTTATTAATAACCCCTACATACACTACAAAATGCTGTAGAAAAGGTCAGAGCTAGTCTGTCAAAAAAACCACAGAGCATAGTAGGTCAACTAAAGTAATAAAACATAATAGTATGTAATAAAAGTGTCTAAAAAGTTGTGGAAAAGAATAATAGAATATTTTGTTTAAAGTTTTAGAAAGTCTTTGTAAAGTCGGATAAAGTGATAAATATGTCATTGTATAGTTAGCATATCGAAAAAAAGTCATCAACGGTCATAGTATAGTGTGTTTTATAAAAAAGGCATAGTATAGTATGTTAAAAAAAGTCTTCATAAACTGTCGAAAGAACTTGAAAAAAAAGTGAAAAAGTATTGTATGTCAAAAAAAGTAATTGTAAACTATGTACGGAAATGTAACAAAAAGTCAAAGTATAGTATGTCATTAAAAATAAATCATAGCATGTTTGGTCATAAAAAGTCACATTATAGTAGGCCATAAAAAAGTAAAAATACATTAGGTCATAAAAAAAGTCAGTGTAGTATGTAAAAAAATAATCTTATTTTCAGTTCAGAAGCGCTGACTAGTACTGACTGAGGAAAAAGTATGGTGCAACTACAGAATAAGTGCTGACCTCGAGTGATTAGAAAATGGCCAATTTCTTTTATTATTTTTCATAGACCAAATGATTGAACAAAAAAATGATTGGCAGTAAGCAAGTTGTATCCACATCATTGTTCATAATCCTCATGCTGCATACAATTTGGATTTCATTGCATGGATTGTCTTTTGAGTATTTCAAAATAAACTTCAGAGAAGTGAGATTATCTGAGAATACGATCTATATTCAAAGAGCAGGCCAAGTGTAATCTTAGTATTTGATATTAAACCTTTTAAAAAAAATTAACTCCCAGAAACCATTTTTTAAAAGTCACCATTAAACAAGGAAATCAATCACTGACACTCATGAGTGACATATTTCTCCTTTAATCCTCTGGAAAGTATTTTACAAAAATTGCAATTTACAAGAACATCAGTGCTAACCGTAGAGCTAAAACATTTCTGTATTGTAGTCGTAGCAAAGAGAACAGCCTTATACATCAGTCACATTATTTACAGCCTCAACACCTGGACCAAAAACTGATGGCGGGAGAAATGCAATATAATCCTTATGAGACACGTTGCTATAGAGGTATAGACATGATAATGAACGGAACAAGCAGATAGTATACATCATTCGTTTGCTCTGATGGAAACACGAAAGGAAGTTAAAAAAGTGGAAACCTTTCTTACTAGCTTAGCGGGGTTAGCATTAAGTGTTTGAATGAGGGACACCTGTAGCCTAAAGTAACAAGACTCACTACTTTACGATACTCATTTAGGGATCGTTGCAAGTGCAGAGAAAGAGTAAAGTCTGTGGGGGCGGAGGGAGGTAGACAGGACAGTTTTCCTCCTCTGGTCAGAGGTCATTTCTTGGCCTTGCCTTTTCCCTTCCCCTTGCCCTTGCCTTTATCCTTGTCCTTCCCAGAATCCTCCTCCTTCTCCTTCTTCTTGGACTCCTTGGTTGCTTTGGCCTTCTTCTGCTGCAGGGAGGAACAAGACACGGACGACATGTAAACAGAGAAACATATAAAGACAGCCTTTAGCGAGGCGCGTACATGGGATCGAACGGGTTTGGATCTCGTCGTTAATGCTCTTACTTTGATCATGGCGTCAGTTTTGAGGCCCTCGTCCTCAGACTCCTGAGCTCCGTTGTCCACATCCTCTCCTCCCAACTCCGACTCCCCACCGCCACGGCCCTTCTTCACCACTTGCAGAGAGTACGGCGTCAGGTGAACTTCTTTGTTGTAGGCCCGTGTGAATGCTGCCTTCACCTGCGAGGAGACAGTGTATCGGTGAGCAAGACATCAAATGTAATATTTATATTATAAGACAATTTCATCATCTAGGATTTGCAGTTGAAACAAACAAAGCTGAAAATGTATTTTGTCAAACAGAAAAAACAAATGAATTGAAGCAGCCAAAAGTATGCTTAATTTTTTCTTTTTTAAATAATTGGTCAAATGAATACATGTAATGTGAAAGGGGTCAGTGGAGCAATGAACCCACAAAGAATTATCACAGAACTGGATTTCTGGCCCGCGACTTAAATGTTTTGGTTCACCGTTACCTCGCTAATGGCGAACCCACTGTAGTAGTAGGAAGTATTGGCCCTACATCCGCAAGGTGGACAGACACACGAGGCCAAATAAACACCAATGTTGTTATGTATCTACTTGATGTGTAGATATGTCGAGCATTGTGTTTAACTGTTTTAGGTGGGTAAATAAAGCAGAGTGACACTGATGCGAGTGTTGTCTGCACACAATAACCTGAACTAACTGGTATAATTCCTTATACTTCACTTTCAAGCAACGTATCCATGCCAATTACCAAAATCTAAACACTCCCTCCCGCCTCCTGCTGACCTTAGAGTCCAGTTTGGAGTAGGGGTCTGGCTGTCCGCCCCAGATGCTGATCTCCATGATGCTGTCCACGTCTTCCTTGATGAGCTGGTAGTTGTCCAGCAGCTGCACAGCTTCACCGGCGCCCTCTGCTCCGTGCCTCTGAAGAGGGCTCAGCAGCGCCTGCCGCAGGTAGTACAAGTAGTCCAGGTTCACCGCCTGTCTGCTGCTCATCGTCCTGCAAGAGCAAAAACAAATGAGACGTTCCGATATACTCCGATGTGATTATGTGTTTAAATAATTAAAAGATAGCGATCAAGGCCCACTCACTTTAAACCCATGTGTGAGGCCAGCTCCTGGACGATGCGGGAATGTTTGTTGGTGGAGGAGAACTTGCCGAGCCAGCTGGGGAAGGTGGGGAACTGACTCATATAGCCTTTCATCAGCTCGCCTGGTAAAACACTGGCATAGATTGCCTACGAGCACACAAACACACACACAGACCAGCACAACGATGAATCTCTGGTGCTTTACACACGTGTCATTACATTTAAATGTCATGATAGTGCATTATTCAAATGTAACAAACATTTTTTATATTGTATTATGCCTTAAAAAAAAAACATAAAATTGAACGAAAAAAACAATGGTGATAAAAAATGTCCAAAAAAGGCATTGTATAGTATGCCATAAAAAGTCTTAAAAGTCAAAGTATGGTCTGCAATTTAAAAAAGTTGAATGGTACATCATAAAAAGTCGTCCTATATTCTCCCACATAAAAACATAGTATGTTATAAAGTCATAGTTTAATATGCTTTACAAAAATGAATAAGGTGTGTCAAAAAGGTGTAGTACTTCTGATTCGTGTTGTGGTCTGATTTTAAAGCACCATAAAAAGGGAGTTCAGATTACTGAACGTGAAGACAATGCAGTAGAAGAGTATGTGGTAATAACATACAGGTGCTCCTTAGATCCTTCAGGTGCACAGATTTGACCTAATCTTGTGAAGGGCTCATTGCATTGGTGGAATACCCAAATAAGTATAAAATGTAAGTGTCCTTAAGAAAATAATCGGAGGTAAAATTAAAATGCCTTTATTCTAGATTCCACCAAAATGAATGTTAAATGACCTACGCGTCAGGGTCCCAGATCAGGGACTAGGATTAGGTTCAGATTAAAGAGTTCTGATTATATAATGCTTGAAAAAGTAGCCGTGGGTCTAGTTAATTGAGGGTGTAATACAGTTAATTCAATTAAATTCAGTTTATTTTGTATAGCCCAGAATCACAAATTACAAATTTGCCTCAGAGGGCTTTACAATCTGTACACATGCGACATCCTCTGTCCTTCCCTCACATCGGCACAGGAGGGATCCTTCTCCCAGGATGGACAGAATGCAATAGATGTCATGTGTACAGAATGAACAGCATAACAGAGATACAACACATTCAATGTATATGACATAAATGATTCATATAATAAGACTACTTATAATAAGTTAGATGCATCGAGAATCGTTGATGTGTGTATAGTAATCGAAAGCGAATTGTGAGGCCAGTAAAGATTCACACCTTCAACCGTAAAGGGACTTAGCGTAACATTATCAAGCAGCAGTCAGTGAGTGCGCTGTACACCTTGATATACAAGGATGAATCACCTTCACTTCTTTCAAGTTTCTGTGCGAGTGAGTGTGTGTGTGTGTGTGTGTGTGTCTCCTTAGTGTGTCTGTGTTACCTGGGTGGGCAGCAACGACCAGTTCTGCCCAGAGCGGATCCGTCTGTCCACCAGGTCTCCGTCAGAGATGGAGTCGGCCGCCTTGCTGAGCAACATCAGGTGGGACTTCAGGTCACCACTATGAGAAGAGGGACGCGAAATATTACATGAATAGTTAGACACGGTCCTGAATATTTGTTCTGTTTTCTTGTCGAGAATCGAGAGGATTGATACCACTCCTGTGTCTGTGCGTTAATGAAGCAATTAGCCTAGCTTAGCATAGAGGTGGAAACAGCTAGCCTCTCTCACCCTGCAGCCCTTGGCCGAACATGCAGGTAGTTCTCTTGGACAAAGAGCGGGGCTAGCGAGTAGTCGTGGAAGAAGAGGTCCGACTTGTCGATGAGGCTCATGTGGGCGCTGTCCTCCCCCGAGGAAAACACCTTCCTACAAACATCAAACGGCCCCAGTTTCATGTCCTTGCGGGCACTGGCTGCGTCCGACTTGCACTGGTCATACGTCATCACCTTGTCTTTGGCTGACCACATGCTCAGGTTGTGGATCACCTGGAGAGAAAAAACAGTCAACATGGTGAGAGGGTTGCAATTGAAGACACATACTCAGTGTATATTTATGAGACTTGGTCTTCTTTACCTGTCGTATGTCCTGATTGGAGGCTAGGATAATTTCATTAAGAGCTGGGGGTGGGATCTTGATTCCCTCTTTGAAAGCGAGGGACATCATGGCTCCCTGAAAATTTAAAAGAAACAGAAAACAGAAGTGAAGGAGCTTTAACAGTTTCAATTTTAAAATGGGTAACAGACTGCAGTTATTGTTTTTTGTTGTTGTGGTGCATATCAGGAATCATTTGCTTTTATTCAATCCCTACATCTCCATGAACATTATTTTTTTATGATAAGCTTGTTTTCAGCCACTAAACAAATGAATACAACCTTAGATTTACATGAACTTTTCTCTGTGTCTTGTATTCTCAAGTTATTTTTTAACCCAAATTCTAGAAACTTGTCAGATGTGGGACAGTGTGGGTGTGTGTGTGTGTGTGTGTGTGTGTGTGTTTACCTTGATCTGTTCCACTCGCGGCCTCTGGAAGCGCAAATCAAAGCAGTAGTTGGCCAGTGACCTGATCTTCTGGTGGTTACGATCATTGCACATGCAGATGATGGGAATCTTTGAATTTTTGATCAGACCGATCATCTCCTGCAGGATGCAAAGGGTCAGAGGTCAGTATCAACATGATGCATCTGTCCACCAGTTGTTACTTTCAGTCCCCTGTGGCAACAGTTGCTAGGAGCAGTTATCTTCAGTGAAATATGCCGATTTGACAGCCATCATTTCTTTAAATGCATTTGAATAATAGATGCACCAATGTCATCACAAATTAAACAGTTTTTCTTTAAAACATCCGTATTCCTATCTAAAAAGTTCAGATCAACCACACCCTCTTACTTCTTCAAAATTTGAGAATCTGCTCAGACTATAAGAGAAATGTTTTAGTTTTTTTTTAACCTGGATTCCTCCGCGGTCCTCGTTGCCAGCCATGCCATCAATCTCATCCATGATCAGGACGTGTTTACTGCTCACTTTCTGAGAGGTGCCTACAAAACACACAAACAGACACATATGCCACACAGCGTTCACTTCAATTCTTGACAAATAGTGAAAATGTTCATTCTCGAAGAGAAGATAATTACGCTTTATCAGCCTCTAAATTATTTTTACATCAAGCTATTTTAAATTTACACATACTATGTTCACATACTGTTCTGCATGAACAGTATGTGACCACATACTACTAAAGCATGGGTATCTACTGCTAAGGCAAGCTTTTTCTTGACTACAATAAAAACCTTAGGGGAAATTGTGATTTTCTTTTTGCAATGCTGTTATGCAAACAAATCAAACTCAGAAGACTTCCGTTCCTATTGCCGCTCCAAAATTAAAACCTTCTGGGTGTTTTTCTTCTGAAACAAACCCAACCCTAAAGGCTAAGGGATTGTCAAATGTGTAAAAGACAGAAAACAGGAAAAATAAAAGTGAAAAAGAGGGATCACCTTTGTAGAAGCTCTCGATGCTGGTGTTGTTAAGTGACTCTGCGACGACTTCCTTCAGACTGTTTTTGCTGCGAGTGCTGCTTGCGTTCATCTCCACGTAGCTGAAGCCCAACTCCTGCAGGTCGACACACAAACACAGCGGAGACGTTGAGTGGAAAAAAAGACCGAGATTGAAGCTAAGTGTTCAGGTTTAAGACATTATTTGTCCCAACTGAGAGTGATGGGTGCAGCAGTACTTAAAAATAGTACACTGTTGTGAATACATAGAAAAGCACCCCAAAACATGCCTGTGTGTGTTTTCAGACTGACCTCACAGACAAGGGCAGCTGTAGTGGTCTTCCCCACGCCAGGAGGTCCAGAGAGCAGAGCAGCTTTGAATGCTGATCCATCATCTTTCCCTCCTCCAAACTTACCAAACCTCGCAGCTGCACAGCAACAAACGGCACAAAACACACACTGTTTAACGCGGATAATGTTTTCAGAACTAAAATGAGCTCTGATATCTAGTTTTTATTTTTACTCAAAATTCAGCTCACACACATTTCGAGAAGGCAAAGAGACATGAACCGTCTCCTACCTGCTGGCTTTGAAGAGCCCCCGCTGTGGTGTTTGTTCCAGTTCTGCAGCCAGCGGAGCAGCTTATTGGCACAGCTCTGGTCTCCCTGTTGACCAATCACAGTCTTCAGAGAGAGTGGACGGTACTTGTCCACCCACAGCAGACTGGCGTCCTCCCCTGTTGCTGCTGGGGATGATTTTCCTTGTGCAGAGGATGAAGAAGAGGAGGAGGAGGAGGAAAGGCCGAGTTCCCGGCGGGCTGTGTGACCTGAGCCTCTCCCAGGTGGAGTGCTACCATATCTGGTCCTGGCACCGTGGCCTTGTGCCAGGCTGGTCTTTGATGGGCTCGGGGTGTGAGGGGAACGGGAATTCCCCTTGGAGGGAGAGATCTTCTGGGCTTTGGGGGTGCTCTTTGAGGTCTTGCTGGGGGGAGTCCTGGTCTTTGAGGCTTTGCTCTAAAAAAAGAAAAGAAAGATAAAAATCCCAGATTAGTTACAGCACATCTAAATAAAATTCATCCTTACGTGCATAATATAATTGAGGTTAAAGATCACTGAAAAGGAGCATTTTGATGCATCTCCCAAGGCTTTATTTAAATTTTTTCAGAAAATAAATAATACAAAGAAATGTATAACAAATCACTTTTACTGCTAAAAAGGTTTTGACATCTTACTTTGTAAAACTACCACTTATTACTTTGTGAGAAGCATGAAATAACCTGAAATAACGTTTATTTTTACAACTAACACTTGCAAATGACAAAATGTTAGCGCTGACCTCAGCCTCTGCAGTGATCTCATACTTGGACTTCTTCCCTGGTTTGGTTCTGATCAGCTCCAACAGACCATCCTCATCTAGGATCTTGGTTCCGTGACTCTCCGCCTGAGTATAAAGACAATTGTGCAGTTAAGTATATTATTTGACGGACAGATACGTAGAAATAGTAAAGAAAATAGGCAGGAAGGGAAAGACAGAAAGTGTCAAATTATTGAAATTGCTGCCGTTTGAATATTACTTATATTCTTCATTGGTGCCTACATAAACTGCTCATCCATTCCTGAAAAACATCTCCCCTACAGTTTTATGCTCACCAAGATGATTGGCAAATCATTTGCAGATTCTGATTGAAGATATGATAAACAATACACATCCATCACATTTGTGACACAGCACCTGCTTCAGTAGAAACTCCTTTAAAATGCTCAGTATTGCACACTGATTAACTGTGAGTAAGCTCATTATTATGGCATGTACAATTCATCAGTTATATACTATAATGAATTAAAGCAGAGTATAGACAACTTAAAGCTGTGATCAGCTCCGGTTGCATCTAAAACGCAGCCGAAACATCAGGGTTAATTAGTCTCCATTTGATGATAAAGTCATCCAAAAACCATGCAAGTCTGCATCAGTCCACTCCCCAATCACACATATTTTCTTCAGGACATGCTTCTCTGGTTCTGAACAGGTCGGTCACCTTCTCGAGCTTGGAGACTCCGCTGTCTCTGCCCTGCACCAGGTAGGTGGTCTTCTTGCTGATGTTGCCCGTCACCTTGCCTCCGTAGCGCTCGATGAGGGACTTGGCGTCATCCCTCTCCATGGACTCCATGACCCCCGTCAGCACAAACACGCAGCCCTCCAAACAGTTATCTGCACCCTGGAAAACACACACACACACAATATACATTTAGGAACAAGATGAAGGAAGTTCAAAGGGAAGCTGGTGGTCAGTCTGATGGCCGATGTGTGTGTGACCTGTGGGATTTCCTTGGAGCCCAGAGCTCGTGGTCCATCTCTGTTGAGGAAGTTCCTGAAAGCTGCAGAGTTGCCCTTCTTCTTCTCTGCGTCCTCAGGACTCGTACTTGTGCTCTAATCAGATTAAGAGACAGAGAGGACATTTAATGTGCTTTTAAGTTCCGTACTCCCTGTTTTTCACTTTGCAAATATATGATGTGTTTATGTGCTTTGTGTTTGCTCACCTCTGGTTTCTTTGGAGAAGTTTTAACGGTGGTAGGTGTGGTTCCCGTTTTGGGAGTGAACTTCTTGTCAGAGCTCGAGGAAGCGAGGGGCTCCTTTTTGGGAGAGATTTTTATTTTTGTGGGTGAAATTGGCGTTTTGCCCTTCGGTCCTTCGTCTCGCTCCTCGGCCTTTTTCTTCATCATGGCCAGTTTGAGACTGGCTTTGACAGGGGCGGGTTCCTTCTTAGGAGTCGGGCCAATCACATCCTCCGACACGCTGCCCCTTCGGTCGGTCTTTGACAGGCTGCTCTTGCTGCCAGCAGCAGAGTCTGTACTGCTCATTTTGGGGAATGCAGTAGTGGCTGGTTTTTCATCAGAGCCTTTACGAGCCTGGATGAGAACACACACACAAAATTATATTCAACAACCACTAATATAAAAAGTGGATTTCCCTTTGTGTTGTTTTTTTTCTTTTTTATATGACCTTCTTCGCTTGAGGCTCCTCATCCAGCATGGCCAGAGTTCTGGCAAATTCCTCGTCCTCATGGACCTGCTTTTCCAGCTGAGTGAGGTTGGATTGAGAAAGCACAGGTACGAGAATGAAACTCAGACTTTGAATATAGGTTTTAACTGAGCAACTTGTTTTGTGTGTTACTCGGTGGACTTTTTACATTCAAGCAAACATTAAATCATTATTTCAATTTCAGTAATCTCCAAAAGATTCATATTTAAATTTTCCACATTAAGGCATAAGAGGCAAACGTTTAAAGTCCTTAACTTTTGCAGGTTTTCTATAAGTGCACCAGCCATCATACTTTTACAGGCAGGCACACTACATAAGAAATTACACTTAACGCTAATTTTCATTATCGATGAATCTGCAGATTACTTTCTCAGATAAAAACAAATCCATTATAATTTTTTCAAGGCATAGCATGACATTTCAATCTGTTTGTGTTATCCAACTAAGAGTCTACAACCCAAAGATATTCATTTTACAATTCATATGAAATAAATAATACAATTCTCTTTTATTACATGAAAAATTATGAAAAAGGTTCCCTGATAACATCGACTACTTTTCAGCTTTAATTACTAGTGCAATGAACCACCGGCTGTTATATTGATCAGCCTACCTCCATCATGTCCTCATCCATCTGGAGCTGTTTGGCGATTTGCTCATCACTCATCAGATCATCTGCGTCCTGCGTTGGCTGAGGAGAAGATGAGTTTTTTTTCAAAATCAGTTTGTTGTGAAAAGATTCTTATTTGATATTGCAATGAGGGCTGAAAAAAAAAAAGGTTCAGTAAAGGGTTCAGTGGCTGATACTCAGAAAGCCATGAATCTTGGCGTTTTTGGATAAAAGGAAAAAAGCACTCACAGCCTTTCGTTTGGTGCTGGCTACGAGCTTCTTATCTGAACGCTGAACAGTCGCATTGCCAAAGTAGTCGAGTACTGAGGTGGGGGTTTGTTTGCACGGAGGAGGCAAGGTTGACTTTGGGGTGACGGGAGACTTCAGCGCAGCTTTCCCCTGTGTGGTGGAGGGCTTGGACGGAGACTTCAGCTCCTCTTTGACTCCTGGACGAGCACTGCCTGCATCGGACTTTGTCTGTTTGGCCGTGCCATTCTGCTTGGGTTTGGAGACCTTCTTCAAGGTCTGAAAGTTGTCACTGTCTGAGTCTACGAACCAAAAAAGAGAAATATCCTATCAGAATAAATTCTTCATAAATTTACATCATTCCTCATATTCAAGATGGACCCAATCTTCCTACGTTTGAGTCCTCCCAATTCTTAACATAATGACATAAATGGATTTACACTTCCTAACTTATTTATTTTCATTTGAATCACTGAAGTGTATTTTCAATTTAAGAGGTCAACATTATTGACAGGACTTTTTCAGGACATTTTCCAGTGAGGATCCAACTGGTATGTCCGATGACTATGTTCCTCTCTGTGGAAATCTGATTTCAAAGACGTGCAAACTAGAGCTATACTTATGTATGAGATCATCTCTTTCCCTTCGTCATCAAGGTAAATGTGACAGTGAGTCACGACATGGATGTCAGGTCAGATTGCACAACCCAAGCATGTACGTCTTCAATATGAAGAAAGAAAACATCGGCCAACTACCTGTTTCAGAAACATACTGCACAGGATCTTTTTTGGGCGGTGGCTCCTTTTTGCTGGTCGTCTGTTTCACTTTTGGGGATTTCTTTGTCTTGCTCACTGGCTTCTCATCCTCCGAGTCTGGACAGACAGAAAAACGAGATGCCCCATAAAGAAAAGACGCAGGGAGGTTGAAGAGCAGAGTGTCAAACTGTTGACCACAGCTGATCGAAAAGTCCCTTCTCCACAATGCAAAGCATCCATATTTCTGAATATCCTTCGAAATATTTTTTGACGGCAACTATTTAGTTAAAAGTATTTGCAGAATCGTCAAAGACTCCTCTAACCACCTGGATTAATACATATTCAGTCCATTGCACAGTAAAAAAAACAAAACTTTTAACCAAGTCATTTTTTTATTTCAGTTATTCAACATTTTCAGAAGGACAGTGATTATTAGAAAACAACCCTCTGCATATTTTAAAGACAGTTCTCAAACAGATGTACACAAAATGTATGAATACATTAATATACATACCAGATTCTATGACTGCACGCTTCTTTCGTTTTTTCTCACTGTCCTTTTGTTTCTCCTCTGGTTTGGAGCTTTTCACCTGAAGCATATGAACCACAATGAAACATGAGGAATAATGAAACAGGTGAATCGCTGCAAGGAGGGCAGGGGGGGTAACATCATTTCCTTGCCTTGGCGGTCTCTTTCTTTTTCTTCTTCACCTCCTCGTCTGAAGACAGAGGATTCTTCTTCTTCTTCTCTGTTCTGACGTTTCCATTTGCAGCTGGCTTCTGCACCGCAGACTTGTCTGAAGTCGGTGCAAAGAACCGCCTGATGTCCTGCGTGCGGACAGTCAACATTATTATTATTATTAGTCACATTACTATTACTATTCCCTATTTCATAATTATAATTCTACTATAATAATTGCTGCTGTTATTATAAGTAGTCTTATTATATGAATAATTTATGTCATATACATTGAATGTGTTGTATCTCTGTTATGCTGTTCATTCTGTACACATGACATCTATTGCATTCTGTCCATCCTGGGAGAAGGATCCCTCCTCTGTCGTTCTCCCAGAGGTTTCTTCCTTTTTTCTCCCTGTTAAAGGGGTTTTTTAGGGGAGTTTTTCCTGTGAATGTGAAGGTTCAGGGACAGAGGATGTCTCATGTGTACAGATTGTAAAGCCCTCTGAGGCACATTTGTAATTTGTGATTCTGGGCTATACAAAATAAACTGAATAGAATTGAACATGTAACGTTTTGATATTTTAACCTGGTAACAAAAGTGACTGACTGAGTGCACAGATCACTGAGCTGCACTGATAGATATCTGACGTACCATACAACGTCATATACTGGATGCAAATGAATGCTTTCCAGTTTGAAGATTTCACTTTCTGACATTGACTTTTTTTTTTTAATTTATTTTTTTTAAAGGAGAAAGTGTATTTTTTAAAACTGTATAAAAACATAATGCTGTGACACGAGGACAGAGCCAGCGAGGAGCAGAACGCGTTCCGCGCTCAGCTCATCAGCTCTCCTCCTGCGTTTCAGCCGCAGCATCGGTTCAACAGGACGGCTGCAGGACTGCTGCGTTTTCCAACCAGGCTGTTTATATTGGCAGCCTGCAGACAGATAATAATGAAGCCTTCAAACTTGAAACTTACCATCATAAACAGCTTTCTCGCAGGTTTGTTGTCAGAAAAAAAAGTAATCTAATCATCCAACTGCTTGGCGCGAAGCTGGGTTCTGTCGCCAGAAGATGACGCAAAAACCGGGAGTTGGTTTGTCATGTGCGTCATGTGCGTCACTGAACGTGCGTTGTGATATTTTTATCTTTTTATACATGTAGATTAATATTGAAGACATCCAAACTATGAAGGAACACATATGGAATTATGTGGTAAACAAACAAATGCTCAACAAACCAGAATATGTTTTATATTTTACATTCTTCAAACTAGTTGAATGAGAAGGTGTGTCCAAACTGTTGACTGGTACTGTATGTTCAAATCAAATGTGTACAGTGTATACTAGAGATAATTAAAAAGTTAATTTGAGGATCTCTTTTTGTTTTTCTATTCTAAATTCTATCTAATTGACACTGATACAACTTAAACATTTGATGAGATATTAATTCAAAGAAGGGTTTCTATTAGACGATGCATGATGTAGATCAATGTGACTTTATTCAAACCTCTTTTACAATAAATATGACGGGTACAATTTATGTATATAAAGCAGTAACTAGATTTTTACATTCAATTTGAGTCCTATAACAACAGAATAATAGAGTGATTGTACAACCTTGTATCAAAGAAATACAATTATAGAGAGACATAATAGACAATGATGGCAGGGGGCAGGAAGTGAATTGTGGTCTTTTGTGTCAAAGTTGGACAGGTTTTGCTGTCCTGTCATAATTTACACACTATTCCTTCCCTTGCTACTCAGAAACAACAGTCAAATAAAGTTCAGACAGACAGTTTGTTCTACAGCCTTTTAATTTTACAATAAAATATTATTCTTTGACCATAATCATTGATAATCATTCAACCTCCTCTTCTTCAGCTTCTGTGTACACCATTTGTCACATTCACCAAGAATTTGTTTGATGTTCGTGCATGTCTCTGTGTCAGTTTTGTGTCACATTTAGGAGACTTTTGGAACATATTGATGGGAGGAGTTTGTTACACAAAGATTCTTCCCAGCATTTTCCATCTGTAAACATCCAAAACACAGACATCAGGCTGTGATAAGTACTCACATCACTACAGAGGCAGAGACAGATAAGACACACAGCGGTTCTGTATAGCAAAATCAAATGCAGTTATAGCACTTTTTGGCGCTCATCGCAACAGTATGGTAATTGGTGTGTATGTTCATAGTTGCATAAATAATTATCTAATGAGATAAACTCAATACGTTAAACATTAACATGGGTACCTTAGACTATAGTGGACTCAATTATATAGTTTAATGCACGGATATTCTATCACAGGGAATATCAAACGAAAAAGAGCAGGTTTTAGTTTATAGAGATGACTGCTTCATATAAACTGCAGAACAAAAGTTTTTAAAGTGTAAAATGAAAAACATATAGCTGTCAAGGGATTTGATTCATTCTAACACAGTATGATTCAGAGAGTTACTTAACAGACTTAACCATTTGTGTTACTCAGTTCTCAATACTTGCAATTTTAATTGACAAAAATACAATTAGGACTTTACACAAACTGTTTGACAATTTTTTAAATACACCTGCCATTTCTCATTGATCCTCACATTCTTGAGCTATATATCGTATTATAATTTACCTGTGGAAGAAATCTTTAAACAGCACTCTCTTTTGGAACTCTCTGGTTTTCCTGGACACCAGTAGAAAAACGTGAAATCTGTACCATCACCCCAGAGCCAAACATTTTCCTACAGAATAAAATAGAATAATAAATTACCGGTAGAATCAGACAGGAACATATGAACCAATAAGAATCAACTTAACATTTCTTAGTAACTCATCATGGAGCTTCTAATTTTAAAGTTAACCGCTAGCTCACTTCGATCAGATTAATCTCAGCATGCTAACATGCTGAGATTAATCAGGCATAATGTTTAATATTTTCACCATTTTAGTTTGGCGTGCTAGCATTAACATTTGCTGATTAGCACTTAACATAAATTACATCTGAGGCTGATTGGAATGTAATTTTGGATGCATGTACCTCATTCCCCATCATCAATGGTTTATCTTCAATCTATCAACTCAGTTGTAAATGTTAATACGTTGTTAAAAAATGGATTTTGGTCTGGATGCCCTGCAGCCCTTAAAGACAAAGCAAGTGCCATGCTGGAGAAGGATTTTCCACCACCTGGCAACCCAAAAGATGTTCTTTATAATAACTTAAAATGTCTAAAAAGCATTGGTAAACATTTTTTATTAACCATTAATAAAGCCAGTGGTTATTTTTTAATGATTTATAAAAAGTAGTACCAAATAAAGTGATTTGTGATGAAATAATGTAAAATAAAATACATTTATTGTATTAGTGCTATCAGACTTTATTCTGGTGAAACATTACCTCTTGGCAATTGCTGCCTCCAATCCATGCTTTTTTCTTCTGAGTGTTATTATACACAATCCCCTGAATCTCCAAAACCTCCCCCAAATTATGTATTGATGCAAGGTTTCCACCCTTGGACTGACAGTGTTTCTACAGTGGGGTAAAAAGACAGCCAGGGGCAGTGCTATTAGAAACACATACTGCCAATTAAACAAGTGTGCAAATCTGCCTATCAAAGTACCTGAGCCTGAGCCCAACTCAATGTTGTTTCAACAAAGTGGAAACAGCGGCTATCGTGCTGAGTCCAATTAGTGGGACAAGATACGTTGGCAGACAAGATTTCTGAGGACAAACAGAAAAAAGTTGGGCATCATGACAATGTAATGGGAGTGTTTAACCCCGTTGTTTGTTGACTGAAGACGTTGGGAATACCAATTCTGCTCTACAAAGGCCGGTCAATACATATGCAGTGAAATTGTAAAACAAACCAAAAAAATGTTTATTATTTTCTGACTAGTTCAATAAAGGTTGTAGGCATATATAATGTTGTGTTATATGCCTGTTTAGGCTGATTATGTATATATATTTTAAAAAACAATAATTCAGGGGACATGCCAGATTCTAAAAATATATTAGTGTTCTTTCACCTTTCTTGTCTGTTTGAACTAGTCTCATTTGTTTTATTAACAGTTCAAATAGACTAAATGTACCTCCGTTTATCCAATATTAATATTTTCTGTATCATAATTAATCTACAATTTCATTCATTTACACAGTACTACACACAGAGCGTATGAAGACTGATACTCACCGTCACCATTAGCTCTAGTCAGAGCCATCGTGCCACAAACAAGTAGAGACACAATCAGCATCCTCGTGGTGGATAACATGGTGCAGTTGATGGAGATGACTGATTGCCTTTACAAACAGAAAAAATGCAGAGGAGTGAGACGCAATCAGAAAGAAAGCTGGTGTGAGCAGGGCAGCCAAGGTGACTGTGGTGCTCCAAAGGATGCAGGAAATAGAATAAGAGAGGAGAGCAGAAACAAAAGAGCAAGCCTGCTGGAGAAATATGCTCTTCTTTCTGTGTCAGCCAGTTCAGCCTTCATTTGTGGACCTGCTGGACCAGAGATGGACCATGACAGTTTAAATACACAATTCAAGGGGCACCAAATTACACCGGTGCGTCAAGAGTAAATATTTTATGGGAGTGACTTCTCGGCAGTCTATCACTTGAGCAGAAACAGCAAGTGCTACTTACGGTTATATTGTGTGTTATGTTCAAGCATATAAATTACTTTTAAAACTTTTAAAAATGTTGGTATTATGATATTAGTTAGATGTGCAATTATATCTGATAGGTTTATAGTGGAAGAAGTAGTCTTTTACTTGAGTAAAAGTACCAATACTACGATGTATAAGTTGACTCTATTACAGGTACAAGTTATTCAATAACTTTACTTACGTAAAAGTGCAGACTTTATTGTATAGATATTGTAATGCAAATATACTAAATAAAGATTTTATCGGAAAAATATATTTTCTTATATTTTTACATTATTAGAGTATTAATACTGATGAGTCACAAGTTGCAATCATCTCCATAATCTGATTATCTGTGACACCTATCTGTGTTGCCTGTCTATCAGGTTTAAAGGGGATTTTTTGTGTACCAAAATATATGGAGAAATATCCAAAAGTTGAGACATTTCGCGCAAAACCATTCACCTCATTGTGAGGCTACATAAAAAATGGATCACCATGGTTCCAAGTATTGGAAAATTTCAAACATTTTTTTGATATGCTTTATATGCATCATCCAGAAACTGCTTTTATATTTAGAGGGGAGATATCTAGCTGTGAATCCTGCACATCCACGTGAACGAAGAATGAATTTGTCTTGGGTACTGTCATGGTCAACTTCAGTCAATTTGAACTCTTCATCTGCCTGTATTTGTTCATAACATTACCTTCCAGTTATCATGCATCATCCCTCCTCCTGTGCTGCATGTGTTATTTCCATATCAGGTAATGTCCACAATAATACAGACATTTGATAGGCTACTTTCTGAACGAGATGACCACCTCTGTTTGTCTCTGTACCAGTGTCCACAAAAAAATCAATGAATGCTTAAATGAATAATCTTGTGAAATGCAATTCACTGTATATAAGAGCTGAACTTTTTCTGGTTCAGCACACAGAGGCCAAGGCAACAGGCTGACACTGAAAGAAGAGAAGATATTTCTCCAGCAGGTTTGCTCTCAGCCTCTTTTTTCCTGCTCTTTACTCTTATCATCTTCTTCATCCTGCCGTGCCACACAGTCACTCTGGCTGCCCTGCTTTCTTTGCAGTTATTTGAAACTCTTGTGTTTTCCTCTTCTTATGCAAGGCTATTAATCATCCTCAACATCTGCACCGTCTCCACCACAAGGATGCTGTCTGTGTCTCTACTTGTTTGTGCCATGATGGCTCTGACTAGAGCTAATGATGACGGTGAGTATCAGTCTTCATACGTTCTGTTGTAATGTAAGTTAATGTATTAAATTGTATGTATATAATCATATGTACAGTAATTAGACACAACAGAAAACTGGGATAAGTGATTGGAATTCCACTTTTTGTTAATTGTATTGTCATTTACTTTTTTTGTTACTTCAGTGGATCACTCTCACTCTGCTCTGACAGTAAAATGATTAAAAACTCCACATTTCTGATAAACAGACTCGGTGGCTACCTGCATTCAGACATGTTACCCACTCTTCTCTGTTTATCCTCAGAAATCCTCAATGTCAACATGACTATCGGAAAGGTTGGAAACGACAGTCGACTCTTTGTTGTCAATGCAGGCCCAGCTTGTCCCGGCAATTGGATACCATATGGAGATCGCTGTTTCTATCTTGAGACAACAAAAAAGAGTTGGGCTCAGGCTGAGGTAGTCAGGATAATATAGACATATGGATTCAGATTACTTTTTAACTGTTCTGGTAGTATTGACTTGCATGCTCAGTTAATCGACATCCTTTTGACTCATATGCACCGCAGAAAAATTGTCAGAGCCTGGGTGGAAATCTTGCATCAGTCCACAGCGAAGATGAGTATATTTTTATTCAGTCAATGACAACTGAACCAGCATGGATTGGAGGCTCCGATTGCCAAGAGGTAAAATATAGTATTAAAATGGTGGAGGAAAGAAAGTATTTTTATTACATGCTATCTTGCTGTACGTATATTCTGTCTTTTCTGTTTCCTAGAGAGGTGCTTGGTTCTGGATTGGTGGTGCCCCTATGGATTATACATTCTGGTGTCCCTCACAACCTGACAATACTAATGACCAGTGCTGTTTGCAGATGAATATTGGAGGTAAATCACATTAGAGCATACTATTAACTAACTGAAGGTAGTAGTGTTGTTTTGTAATTTGGTCAGTTAAAGTCACAAGTGCTGTAGGATGCAGTGATAAACATGCACACAGCTTTGTTCAGTCATTTTTTGGTAAATCAAATTAAAGCATACTTTTAAATAACTGAAGGCAGTAGTGTAGTTTTTTTTATTTGGTAAATGAATGTCGCTGTTGTCAGTTGAAGTCACAAGTGCAGTAGGATGCAGTGATAAACATACACACAGCTCTGTTCAGAGTAATTCTTTCAGAATCAAATTTTCCCTGAAATCATCTTGAAATTAAACCTCTCTGAATTTCAAATTTGAATCACTTTTCTTCAGTTCATGTGTACTCACTTACTCACTTCTTCTGTTTTTTATGTTTACAGATGGCAAATGCTGGGATGACCAGCCATGTAACAAAGCCCAAAAATCAATCTGCGTCAAGAAACACTAGTGATTCCTGAGCTGACACAGATTCAATCAATCAAACAAACACTTTTGTGGGTGTTTTTGTTTGCTTACTCATCTGTGTTCGTGTCAACAGCCTCATGTCGAACCCGAAAGTTCAAAATCTCATATCACATTTTTAATTCTTTGCTATTGTTGGACCTGCCTGAAATGATGAGACGACAAGAGCTGTAAAGCTTCTTTGTGCTTTAATAAGAAGAAATTGAATGGTTATAAAAAATGATGCTTTCAGCACAATGGTCTTCGTATGTATTACATCTAATTAAAAGGCTGACATGTTGAAACAAACTGTTTTGTGATTTTATCAGAACTCGCTGTTCAACTTTCTTCAAGTGCACACGTTTTAATACATAATCCAAATGTGATGTGACTTTTTGGTTTTAAGAGCGGACACATTTTGACATAGTACGTTATGGAACAGAGGTGAGTCATTAGGTAAAGATAAATGTGAATCCCCATACTGATTACTTTCTCAACCCTTATGTGCTTGGGTGTTTTGCCAAACTTTCCTACATGCAAGAGACACTTTACTTATGTGTAGCGAAAGTTGATTCAAATTTGAAATTCTGAGAGTATTGATCTCAAGATGAATCCACAAAATCTGATTATAAAAACATGACTCTGAACAGAGCTGTGTGCATGTTTATCACTGCATCCTACAGCAGTTGTGACTTTAACTGACCAAATTACAAAACAACACTACTACCTTCAGTTAGTTAATAGTATGCTCTAATGTGATTTACCTCCAATATTCATCTGCAAACAGCACTGGTCATTAGTACTGTCAGGTTTTGAGGGAGACCATAAATTAAAATCCATAGGGGTACCAACAGTCCAGAACCAAGCACCTCCCTAGAAAACAGAAAAGAAAGAATATACGTACAGCAAGTAATAAAAATACTTTCTTTCCTCCACCATTTTAATGCTATATTTTACCTCTTGGCAATCGGTTTCAATTGATTTCAATCGATTTCAATTGTATTTTAATTGAAATCAAATGTGCATAGGTCTACATTGTTCTGCCAAATTTCATGAATTCCACTAGAGGCAAAAGCTGAGATGGCTGTTACTGATACTTTACGGATGTTGATTTTTTCAGTTTTGTGAAAAAACAAACTGAACTATACGGAATTGATTATTAGGTTGTTTCATCAAAAATGATTCAATGAAAAAGTAAGCACATTTAGTTTTTGCTTCAGCTTAGAAGAGATCAGATCCCCCAGCTAGCTTCTTCACTGGATCTCCACTGCTTTAGCTGTCAAGTTGTCTTTCTCTGACAATTTTATATGCTGTTTCTATGTAAATTATTTAATTCTATCGAATTCTATCTTTTATATTGTTGATAATACAAATGACAAATCAATTATCCTAGTTGTTTTTTGTGATTACTGTGTATATACATATATACAGCGGGTAAAATAAGTATTGAACACCATTTTTCTCAGTAAATATATTTCTAAAGGTGTTATTGACATGACATGTTCACCAGATGTCGGTAACAACCAAAGTAACCCATACATACAAAGAAAACCAAACAAATAAGTTCAGAAATTAAGTTATGTGTAATAAAATGGAATGACACAGGGAAATAGTATTGAACACATGAAGAAAGGGAGGTGCAAAAAGGCATGGAAAGCCAAGACACCAGCTGAAATCTATCAGTAATTAGAAAGCAATCCTGTCCCTTGTCAGTGCAAATGAATATCAGCTGGTTCAGTCCCAACTGATGGCCTATAAAAAGGTGTCTCATTACCAAGGTGTCACACAAGAAACATCTCATGATGGGTAAAAGCAAAAAGCTCTCTCAAGACCTTCGCAACCTTATTGTTGCAAAACATACTGATGGCATTGGTTACAGAACGATTTCTAAACGTTCCAGCGAGCACTGTTGGGGCCATAATCCGGAAGTGGAAAGATCATCATTCACCATAAACCGGCCACGACCAGGTACTCCTTGCAAGACTTCTGACAGAGGAGTGAAAATAATTATCAGAAGAGTTGTCCAAGAGCCAAGGAGCACTTGTGGAGAGCTTCAGAGAGACCTGGAATTAGCAGGTACAATTGTTTCAAAGAAAACAATAAGTAATGCACTCAACCGCCATGGCCTGTATGCACGCTCACCACGCAAGACTCCATTGCTGAAGAAAAAGCATGTTGAAGCTTGTTTAAAGTTTGCTGCACAACATTTAGACGAGCCTGTGAAATACTGGGAGAATATAGTCTGGTCAGATGAGACCAAAATTGAACCCTTTGGATGCCATAATACACACCATGTTTGGAGGTCGAATGGCACTGCACATCACCCCAAAAACACCATACCAACAGTGAAGTTTGAAGGCGGGAACATCATGGTGCGGCGCTTATTTTCAGCATACGGCACTGGCAAACTTCATATAATTGAAGGAAGGATGAATGGAAAAATGTACCGAGACATTCTTGATAAAAATCTGCTGCCATCTAGCAGGATGATGAAGATGAAACGAGGGTGGACATTTCAGCAAGACAATGATCTCAAACACATAGCCAAGGAAACTCTCAATTGGTTTCAGAGAAAGAAAGTAAAGCTGCTAGAATGGCCCAGCCAATCACCTGACTTGAATCCAATAGAAAATCTATGGAAAGAACTAAAGATCAGAGTTCATAGAAGAGGCCCACGGAACCTTCAATATTTGAAGACTGTTTGTGTGGAAGAATGGGCCAAAATCACACCTGAGCAATGCATGCGAATAGTTTCTCCATACAGGAGGCGTCTTGAAGCTGTCGTTACCAACAAAGGCTTTTGTACCAAGTATTAAATACATTTCAGTAAGCGTGTTCAATACTTTTTCCCTGTGTCATTCCATTTTATTACACATAACTTAATTTCTGAACTTATGTTTGGTTTTCTTTGTATGTATGGATTACTTGGGTTGTTACCGACATCTGGTGAACATTTCATGTTAAGAAATGTATTTACTGAGAAAATGGTGACGTGTTCAATACTTATTTTACCCGCTGTACGTATGCGTGTGTGTGTGTATATATATATATATATATATATATACATATATACACATATATATATATACACATATATATATATATATACACATACACATATATATATATATATACACATACACATATATATATATACACATATATTTCAGCATTGATTTGTTTTTATTGTGGACACTGGTATCAGTTGGAACTTGTCAGCAAATCAAAGAGAACCAAATCACACGCTGTGGTTTTAAAATAATTAGAAAAAGGAATGAATTCCTGTAAGCTTTCAACTGAGAATCAAAGGGGCGACTCTAATATGTGATTGAAACCCCGAATTTTAACCCGAACCTGATCATATTGCATATTCACAATAGAGCTGAAGCTGATGAGTATCATTTGTTTTGGTATTTGGTTTTGACTCAAAGTTCAGTTAAGGGATCAGAGTTAATACTATTCATCCTGAGGGGGGGCATTAACGTATAAAATTCAAGTCAATCTATCGTGACATTTCACTCAAAACCGTAAGTGTGAACCCTTTGGTGGCGCAAGAGGAAAAGTTAGGGAATCCTCAAAGTGATTAACCTCTGGGCACCATGATGAAAATAGTAGAAGAGGTGTGGGAATATTCACCCAATTGTGTTGGAGTGATTTTAGGCTGAATGAAGCCTGAATTAGGTTGAATGTACATGGAAAGTGTTTCTAATCGAGTCTTTACCACATTTGAGCAGTATCATGCTGGTAGCTAAAGGCCTCTGGTGGAAGGTGAAGTTGGAAAAAGAATGTAATTAAGTAACATTACTATTAGAAACACAGAGCCATTTTGCCCTATTTTCCACCAAATAAAAATGAGGAAACAGGCCAGATTGTAAACATTAGGAATGTAATTAAGTAACATTACTATTACTATAGCCTATAGTTTTTTTGTGCTAATGTGAGGGTCCCAGGACAGAGGATGTTGTATGGGTACAGATTCTTAAGCCCTCCAAGGCAAATTTGTAATTTGATTTTGGGCTATACAAAATAAATTTTAATAAATGTATATTTGCTGTGGGGATGCCGATGATACAAAGCCAACACATGACCATATAACCTTATCTGATCCACCTGTTTGCACAGCTGCAAATGAAACCTTTACCCTTGTCTTCTAAGTGTGACTTGCAGCTCAACGGCTCAAATGGCAAAAAGACGCAGATGACTGATTGACTGGAAAAGTTGGTAGCTTTATTGGTCATAACAGGACATGGAGAACAATTATTTGACATCTTGCTCTACCGCAGTGGTCTTCTCGCTGACTTAGATGACGTCCAGGAACTTCCTGATGTCCTTTCTGACCGTAGCGGCCGCTAAAAATAAAAAAACAAATATTTATTACCGCAATATAGTAAATTACTGAGACTCTAATGACAGGAGCACTATTAAAGAATATGTCTAGTTTCTTTAGAAAACATTGAAATACTACTTTTAGATTCAGTGGCTAGTATTAAATGAGGAAATTAAACTCAAGTCAAAAACATGACAAGCAATAAACATATGACTAAGCAACAGTTCAATATTAATCATAGACGTCCTGTGGAACCATAGTGGCGACGGCCAAAACAATACATGATCCACGTATTGTTTCACAAAACAATACATGATCCATGTATTGTTTCACAAAACTGTGTGGCTCCACATTATCTACACATGAAATCTAAATCAAAATACAGATTGTTAACTTGCATATAGCGAGTTTTGATGTCCTCATAAAAGCGGCATCCTCTGTAAACAACTGAAAGACGGTTCTATAACTTCTGACTTCATATTTTAGAAATGTGACTGAGATAGTATCTCAGTTGGGAATTAAATTTTCTAAATGCCAGGAAAATAATTATAGAACTGCCATGACTAATCAAGAGAACAATTATTCTATCGACTACACGTCAATAACTCTGGGTCGATGTTAATCAATCGTATAATTTTTCAACAATTGCTGGTTCTAGCTTCCTAAAAGTAAGGTTGTGATGCTTTTCTTTGTCATATATGAAATATATTCTTTGATACTTTTGTTGGTCAGATTTAAAGAGCTTTTTACAGATTCTTACAATGTTACGATACAATGATTAATCATGAATAGAAACATGTTGCATCGTCACCAAGATATCAGTAAGATTAAGGAACATGCAAAGATAAAGAAAACGGGCTTCAGCAGCATTATCTGACCTCAAAGAGTGCAGATGTTACTTTTAATGAGACGATTCCACTACTGTTCCCTTCTCGGATACGTAGATACCGTCCAAGAACTTTCTGATATCCTTATTTTTGACTGTGGTGGCCTGCTGGATCAGAGCAGCTGGAACAGAGAGAAGTTGGGATGATGAGCAACACAATATTGACAGAAGAGGTTGGAAAGGAGGGACTGAGGAAAGTACTAAGATCATGACAGCTGTGATGTTTTGGCTCTGTAATTCACATTTGTAAAATTGTAATTGTTGTTAAATCCACATCATATGAAAAGTGTGATTGTATAGATAAGCCTACACATTTTATGGGATCAAAATGTATTTGACAGTAACAAAATTTTTATCAGGGAGTAAAAGTGCTGTAAAAGGCAATGAACAATGTAATGGCACTGACCAAGCAAGAATAAAAACTAAACCGAGGGACAGGGATAGTATATTTGGTAAAATATGTTCAAATGTAGAGAATATAAATTGCTGGAAATCATTCTTGAGATTAAAGATAACAGAAGTCAGTGGGTTGATGAGGTATATCTGAGGCATTGTAAGATGGAAAATATAATTGTGTTAAGCCGTTTTTGGGTACATTTTTCTTTGCTTTAAATTATTTAATTTTTCAAGTCACTTTGTGTCAGTGCTCACAACTCAGCACATTCTGAACTTTGATTTTGCTTTACAATTAACCAAAAATTGTTTGGGAACCACTGACTTCAGGGAAAGGTTACAGCCAATCACATGTCACAAACAGCTTTCCTTATCTGTGTTCGAGAGTATTATTACATCAAGCATTAAGGCAGCATCAATGACCTAAAATTATTATATCGGGGATCTGCTGAGGAAATAATGACAAACAACCCAACATTTTAGTTGGAGTTTTTTTAACAACCAGAAAGCAGAATGTGTGGGTCAAACATGGGGACGGATCTTAGCAGTGGTAGTGTTATGAAACCTTCAGCTTTGATGTTGAGAAACGTTACTGTGCCATAAAAGAACAGCTGTAGATAAAAAGGCCACAACGTACCCGAGTTTGACACCAACTCAATGTCGTTACCCTCCAGCACCAGCTCGTCTTTCTGGGCAGCTGAGACTGCACAATTCACACCTGGGAGAAGAGATGGAAAATATGATTTTACCATTCATAATGGGATAAAAATTACTGCCGCACGTAACAGGTCAGAAACTTGGGAATTTCACAGAAAATAATTACAATATTCCTGGACCCCGACTACAGTATTCCCATAACTTGCAGCAGACTCACCAGCCCTCATTCGGACCCGGCGGATGTACTTCTCTCCCAGGAAGTTCCTGATCTCCACCATAGCTCCACTTTCCTGAATGACTACGTTGATGGGGAAATGGGCGTACACGGAACGCATTTTGTACCGGAAACCCTGCAGTCAGACGGGAGTGACAGACGCATTGAGCCGAGCCGGAGAGGCAAACTAAATACATTGTACCCCAGACAATAACCAGACAGGCAGAACAGACATGACTACAAAAACATACTAATCCCACTTTAAAGGCTGGGCACAGATGTTATTATAGCAGTTTGGCACAATTAGCCTTTGTCAATAACTTAAACAGCATCAGACAAATTCAACTGTAGCCTCACCAAAGTGACTCCCTTGATCATGTTCTGGACGTGGCTGCAGATGGTGCGGACTGTGGCCAGCTCCTTTCTGTTTCCCCACCATTTATCCACACGAAGCTGAGGAAGACGGCAAAAAGACTCATGACTTTCATTGTCAGGAAAACCAACGCAACTCCAAGACATCACTGACATCTCTGGGATATCGCTAAGGCCATTTGAACAAGTTACTGGCAATTTTTAGATTAAAATTCATTGAAAAAAGGAAACAACTGACAAGATGATTAAAAAAAAAATGTGGTTAATGCTAGTTGCAGCCCTAAACTGTACATCACCTACAGACTTCCGGACCCTCTTCAACAAATAGTCATACCAGAGCTGATCAACTGCATTGAGCTGCACTCCCGAGTTATTCAAAAGCATCAGTATATAATTATATTCTCCAACTCACTTGTGACACAAGCAACATTTCTTCATTCTACAAATGTCCCTCGCAGTTGATATTAGGCTGTAATCAACGACTAAAATAATGAGTTATTGAACTTTTAGACAAACTCTTCATACCATAAGATCACAGTTCACTGCTTTGTGCATCAGTTTCAGGATCAGACTTTTCTATCATTTCACATAGGTTATCATGGTAACCATTTCACCAATTCGTCCAGTGCCATTTGAGCCTGCCTACACATTGCTGTTACAGTATGGCACACAAGTGTTTGATAACAGAACCGTGTTCCTCCTTACCTTCTTCTGTTTCTTGCCCAGCAGACTGAGTTCCAGGTTGATGTGGTTGAACTCTCTTACGAGTTTGCCTCGGGGCCCCTTGACAGTCACTGTCCGCCCCTTCAACCTCACCTCGACTGCAAGGAAGAAAAACCACACACACAGAGAAAAGTGTAAGAAGCAACACTCTGCACAAGTTAGAGGTTAAATCCAGGTAGCTCAACCTAGCAGGCATCCATCACTGGTTTCTTACCATTGTCGGGGATGTCGACAGTCTGACTGCTGAGAATGGTCTTCATTCTGTAAAACAGGCAGTGTGTGATTAATGCACCCCTCATGATATGTGGCAGCTTCACTTTCCATAGCTTTACTTCTAAAGTTCAGATGTTTCCCTGCCATGTTGTACATCCACTCCTGCAGGACTTAAAATGGGCCCACTGTAACTCTGAACAGTTTAAATGATACAGTGTTGCATGGGCATCTGAGCACACAGCCACATCTGTGCTAATGCTAACGGGAGGCTACATCAGGCAGTGACACCGGCGGTCAAGCATGCGTGTCATTTAGCATGAACACGTCTGCTGCTACATAGGAATGGGCATAATGATAAACTGAAACCATAAGAACACGTGAATGTATTTGTATAAATACTATTGTTAAACGTGCAGGGACCCGGAGCCACTCAACGCTAGGCCTCAGACAGCCCGCGTAACGTTAAGCAATGGAAAAACATCCAACATATCTCTTAACAAACCTAAAGTAAAATCAAAATACAGCTGATGTAGTTAACCACGACACTGTCAGCATCTGATGGTGTAAAAGTAAGCCAGAAACACGCTTAATTGACACAGATGGAGTTAGATTGAAACCACGGATTCATTTTTCGGCTATCCTCACCTCGTCGGTAGAAGAGGAAAGGGGGAAGGAAGGACGTCACGACGCAATTGTAGAGTGCGTCGTGACGTCACCAGGCATTATACAACAATCGAGGAACCTCTTGATTCTTTGCATGGTGTGTGTGTCGGTTATAGTTACGACATAAATGTACAGTTAGCTAAGTACAGCAGCTGTCAGAGGGGGAACAAAAACAAACTTTTAACTAATTAATTTGTTTTAATTTTAATCTGTTAGAAACATTTCCTCCCCTTTCGCTCGTTTATAAATACCGAAAATACGAGTTTTCGAATTGGAAAAAAAAATCCTTCAATTCAGCTCTCAACATGTTGGGTCTAATTTGCACACGGGACGTTTCCAACCTCTATAGGGCTCACCTTGGTGAATAAAGGTTGGATTATCAATTATCACAAATGAACTTTGGTTTGCACATTGGACCAGCGTTGGAAGCCACCCGTGAACGCACTAAATCGTTGAAACGCAGGATCTTCCCACTCTGTGTGTGCCACCTGAACGCAGCAGCAGACCAGAGCAGTCGAGGCGTGCTGCTGATGACACCTTTAGCTGCTCGCTAAAGTCATGGCGCTGCTCAAACACAGCTGCTGTTTTGCGGGCCGTTTTTCCACAAACCATCTCTGGCTGAGTCCCAGATGCATCCCACATGTGAGTACTATTAACACATATATATTAACACATATATCCACGGTAACCGTCAGCTGTCAGCCTTTGGTGGACGTGTGTTTTGTAACTCAGCCCTGACCTGACCCCGGGGCTTCCCTCTGCAGGGCTACACCAGCAGTCTGACCACTGTGGCCACATCCTCCCCAGACCGGACCGACAGAAAGAAGGAGCTGCTGGGGGACGACGGGCCCGATCTACAGGACTTCATCTCAGGGGAGCTATCGGAGAAAAGCAAATGGGCAGAGTACAGAGGCAACCTGAAGAGAGAGAAGGGAGAGAGGTGAGACACGGGAGACATTGCTGTAAACAGGGGTGAGGACATTGGGAATTCTTAGTTGTCTATTTTATCTGTGAGTGTTATCAGAAGGGTTCGAAGACCAGATCAGACCAAGCCTCTTCTACAAGACTGCAGAAACAGGTCAAGCACAGCTCCATTGTAAAACACTGCTGGGCACTCTGCTTTTACATAGAATCCCTTCTGGACTTTATTGAAGTTCTGGTTTACCAGGAACTGGTAGTGTTGTCGTTGGTAAGAGCACAAACACGTGTCAAGTATTGGTAAACACAAACAAGACTGTAACAGACACAGCAAACAGTGTGTAATATAGGTATTTTGTACTACATAATGATATATGCGTGTATGTACATTGTGTGTCCATCTGCACACTAGGTATTGTTTGTATTGCATTGTTTGATACCCACTTGACCCATAAGTCAAGTATATTTTAAATTTATTTAAATCGAGTATTAAATTAAGTCCATTTAAATCAGAATCGACTTGATAATTTGACTGCTTTTAAGTTGCTCTAGATCTACTAGTGCTGAGCGGTATGGCCAGAATCTTCTATCCTGATATAGGCCATTTCATGTCTCGATATTGATATGCATCTATCAATATATACAGTTTGTTGATCGCATTGAACTGAGCGTTAATGTAAAGTCCCATGTAAAGAGAAAACCAAAATCTGCCAATGATATTCCCTTAAAATATTTTTAACATCAGAATATCTGATGAACAGCTAGCCATACTAGCAATTTTGATGACGCTATGGTGTATGACAATATCTCGATATATGATTCATCGCGATACAAAAGACAACTATTATGTACATACAAGTAGGTTAAAATAGGGTTAACTAGAAAAGCAGCAATGAACAACATACAATATTCAGTAGGACTGCTCTACGTTTAATGAATATACAAGATTTCTGAAACATAAAAAAGAAGTGTCATTGATTTGCCTGATTATTTTTTAGGTAACATTCTAATCTGGTTATTCTATCTAAAAATGTTTTTTTTAAGTTTCTGTATCACAGTGAGGGAGGATTTTATCTACGACTTTACAGAGACGAATCCTCTCTTGCACATTCAGTGAATGTCTCTGCTGATGATTTTTGTGGACAGGCTGCGGCTTCCTCCATGGCTGAAGACGGAGATCCCCATCGGGAAAAACTTCAACCGGCTGAAGAACACACTGAGAGACCTCAACCTGCACACAGTAGGTTTTGCAGACTGGTGACGAGTAAAAGGATCAATCTGCATAAGTGAATGGAGAAACTCGGCAGGGCATTGACATGATATACTTTGGTCCTCCTGCACCCCTTGATGGAAGGGTCACAAAAAATCAATACAATGTTTATTCTATATTTTTAACGAACATCAGATTACAGTCAGTGGGCGGGTTCAAAGGTTTGAACCCAGGCGAGTAGTATTTAGCTAGGAGGAAAATATAGTCAGTCACTCTAATGTCTTGAAACCAATTTGCAAAATAAATGTTTGCTTCGACTGTATTCTTCAAATAGAACATGGGCTGGAGTGATACAGTGAGTTTTACCATGGAGACCAATATGTCTGATCAAGTCCGGTAAACCTGTGTCAGTTCATTTCAGGTCTGTGTGTGTGTGTGTGTTTTTTCTCAGGTGTGTGAGGAGGCCAGGTGTCCTAACATCGGGGAATGCTGGGGAGGAGGAGAATACGCCACAGCCACAGCCACCATCATGGTTCGTCGCCCTTTGGCTTAGTGGTGCAACAGAATTTCACACTGTCCTAAAAAAGTGTCCGCACACTTTTTATGACAAAAACATTCACACTTTTTATGACAAAAATAAGCACACTTTTGACAAAAAAAACCTACTTTTGACATCATATCCTTACATCAAATAAATGTGTACATATCTCCACAGGCTAAGCTTAGCTGCTTTATGAAGTGCTTCCCGTTCCACATAATTCAAAATATGGATGTAAATCCATTATCCACACATTTAATAAACCTACGCTTGGTATATATATCACAAGAGAATGTCTTGTGATATATATATATATATATATGTATGTATGTATGTATGTATGTATGTATGTATGTATATATATATATGTATATATATATATATATATGTATGTATATATATATATATATATATATATATATATATATATATATATATATATATATATATATATATATATATATATATATATATATATACATACATACATACATACATATATATATATATATATATATATATGTATATATGTATATAGAGAGAGAGAGAATATCTTATGATAGCTCTGTGGATAATTTTCCTCCGACATTCGGCACACGTATAACAAAGGTCTTTTTTATCCCTCTTTGTATGTAGCTGATGGGGGACACGTGTACCCGTGGGTGCAGGTTCTGCTCCATAAAGACGGCCCGTCGGCCTCCACCTCTGGACCCAGACGAGCCGTACAATACAGCCAAGGCCATCGCTGCCTGGGGGCTGGACTACGTGGTTCTCACCTCCGTTGACAGAGATGGTAAAGGCTCCCTGACTCGATGCATCTGCGTAATGGTGTGACGTTAAACCGTTGCTGGCAATGAATCTTAATGTTTTATTATTTACTACAACCCACACATACGTGAGCTTTAGTATAAGTCCATCCACATTAAACACGTTGCACAACTCTTTCCAAACACACAGTGCATTTTTCCCCAAATGTTTTGGTTATCATTATCTTAATCAGGATGTAGTTCATTTCTGGTTGCTTTCAATATTGTCTGTCAGTTAGCCACGTGACCTTAAAATTAGCAAAAATACAAGGTTTTAAATACAGTATTAGTCATATTGTCCAAAACTTTTTTTAGAAAATACACGTTTTCTCTTGATAGATTTGAAGAAATACAAATTTTCACTAACTCAAAATAACCAACCGACTTATTAAATGTTAGCCAACAGTAATGTCAATAGTGTTGCCCTGTAAATTCATTTTTCTTTTTCCTTTGCAGATATTGCCGATGGAGGGGCAGATCACTTTGCTAAAACAGTCACCAACCTGAAGGAAAGGTATAAACTCTCATTACTTTTGGATACGTTGGGTGTTTTTATCTTAATAGCAGTGCAAAATGAATAAATAAGCATATTTGTCATCCCCATCTCAGGGACTCTAAGATCCTGGTTGAGTGTCTGACCCCTGATTTTCGCGGCGACTTGGCAGCAGTAGAGAAGATCGCCCTGTCGGGGTTGGATGTGTATGCCCACAACGTGGAGACGGTGCGAGAGCTGCAAAGGTACTGCCTCAGCATATTGCCTCTGTATTTTTACCGGCCTTTTATATATTGACTGTTTTTATTTTTTGAAAGGTTAAAAAAAATGTAGAGTCTAGTCTCTGTTTTCAACATTGATAAATGCCTGAATGCCTTAGATCCTTCAGTATCTTCTGTTCAGACAACAAGCCAAAGAAAAGCAGGTTTTTTGAAGAGATATTTTTGCAGAGGTATAATTTATTAATAATTATTTTTGTCCTACAATGATATGCAAGAGCAATTTAAAATGTGCCATACTAAGCTGTTATCTAGCAAAATTTTAAAGTTCCCAAACACATTCTAAATAATAATTTATTTCGCTTATTATTTAAATAAGTAATAAATCATTATTTGAATAATAATAATATTAATAATAATAAATATTTTTTAAATGTTAATTTATTTCGATTATTATTGTAAAAAGTAATAAATCATTATTTAGATAATAATAATACATATTATTTAAATAATAATAATAAAAATAATTCATTTAAATTAATATAATATATACACACGTCCAGCTTGTATTATATATTTTTAAAAATACGTTGGCTGGTTGTTTAACCACCTTTATACAGCTCTGCCACAAGAGGGAAAACAGTCATTAACAGAGGACATTTATACACACACTGACCAGCAGGGGGCAGAACAGATCCATTTCTGTTAGTAGAAATAGTGTAGAAGTGTAAACAAAGGGAAGACCTACTGTGGAAGTTTAATTATTAATAGTAATCTGGTTGTATATTAACCCTTTTTTATTATTTAAATTGCTCACGATGTCCATCTGTCCCATCTGTCGGTAGGTTTGTCCGTGACCCCAGAGCGAACATTGACCAGTCTCTGAGTGTCCTGAGGCACGTTAAAAAGGTCAAACCCAACTTGCTCACCAAGACTTCCATCATGCTGGGTCTGGGCGAGACGGACCAACAGATACTCAACACCTTGACCGGTGTGTACTCATAGATGTAGTTCCAAAAATTCTGTTGCAAAGCGCAACAATTTCCTAAACCGCTCTGTTCTGGTGATGTTGCAGAGTTGCGAGAGGCCGGAGTGGACTGTCTAACACTGGGCCAGTACATGCAACCCACTAAACGCCACCTAAAAGTAAGCACATTACACTTTGCCCATTTACCACTGCAAGAAAAATGCTCATGTGGTTAAGTTAAAGCACTCAATGTGTGTTTGGGTTTAGGTGGAGGAATACGTCACTCCAGAGAGGTTCGCCCACTGGGAGAAAGTCGGTAATGAAATGGGCTTCGTCTACACAGCCAGCGGGCCTCTGGTTCGATCCTCCTACAAAGCAGGTGAGAAACATGATCCATCTTGCACAGTTCATGGACGGCCCATTTTACTCTGGTGACATAAAGGATGACTTTATTTAATGCTCAGAAATATAAAGTACTATAAAGTGTCTCTTAAAGGGTATTAAAAAAGACTAATAACACCCACTGCGAGCTGCAACTCTTGAAGTTATGCAAGTCATGTTCTGGTCCATTTAACATTAACAATGCAGCTTTGCGTTTGAAGAGGCAATGCAATAAAAAAAATAAAAAAACTCCAGTCAGTAAGTTTTTAGAGCTCCCGTTCATTGATTAGAGCCTGCCTTCCCTTTCATTAGTCAACAATGTCCAACACACATTTGAAACCCATGTTGAATCACATACTTTAAACCTTTGCTGGCTTAACAAGCTAGCAAGTACTTCAACTGAACCAAAACCTGCTAACTGATTTAACTTTATTCGACCTGACGTCCAACCCGCGTGCCCCGACACGTGACTTGACTTGGGTTGGTGTTCACAGTGTTTACACAACATACGCCCGTCCATTAACTACCATTGGAATGTTAATATGAACCTGAATGTAACTTAGCACTGGCAGATGGGAATGTTTTTAGGGAGCGCTGATGAGATATCCAAGTAGTTCATTCTCAACGAAAGGAAATTAGGAAAATGTTGAAATAATCCTTTTATTTCACATATGCTTTCAATGACTGATAAATTGGTCAACTGTTTTCCAGGATGCCCGGGAATCCTTTTTAAAGGGTAAAGTCACCCAAAGTAGGGGGAAAATATATTTTCTCACTTACCTTTATTGGTATCTATTTTGAACTTTAAGATCTCAAAACATCTCCAATAAAAACAAAAATAATGACGATTTATTTTTGTAATTTTGGTGAATTTATCCTTTAAATTCTAATGCAAAGATCAAGACTTTAGTTTGCTCTTTTTAAGCAAATGACAATCATGTAAAACCAAAATAGGTTCTGGTCACTGCTTGCATCCAACTAGTGCTGGTTTGAAACCAGCATAAATAATATTAATATAAAACCTAATCGATAGCAAGGCTAATGTATTTGTTCATTAGGTTCAGAGTGTGTATATATATATATATATATATATATTTCTAATCAGTTTCTTCTCTTAACAGGCGAGTTCTTCCTGAAGAATCTACTGGAGAAGAGAAAAGCAGAAGTCACCATAGCTGAATGAAAAGCACAGAAGCAGTAGCTTCTAGAGGCTGTCTCCCTTTAGTCTCGTCCCTAGCTACAACTAAACACATTCACAGTGACAGCTTTACTCCTGCCGTACCATAATGCATCATTGTAAACTGCAGCACAGGAAACACTTAACATTACATGATTAGTATCAACAGCAAAAAAAGAAAGAAGGCAGGTGACATTAAGGAGACCTCATGTAAGTACAGGGATCATTCAGTTTCTTTTCGAGGCCCTTGTCCTCCCCTGTTCACCTGTAGCAACTCGGAGGAACAACGTTTCAGGGAGAGGAGATCAAAGCGATCAAGCAGGGGTTAAAGGCCTGCAGGTTTGTAGATAAACTGGGTGTGGAGCAGAAAATATACAACCTGGTGTTAGCAGGGGCTGTAATTTGCAATCTCTGCACCACAGGAGGCCCCTAAATCACATTCACATGAACTCCCTCCCCTCAGGGGCCCTGGACTGCAGGTTAGAGGTACTGATCCCTGACCGCTAGCTCTGTTTATGAACTCTTTGATGTCTGCTGGTTCAGGACGGATTCAATGAAGTGTTAGAGGGTTTTTTTTTTTTTTTTTTTTGGACTGAGGGTTCCTGCAGCGGCTACATGATAGAATAATTGAAGAAAAAGTTAAATTGGGGCCTCAAATTGTGCTTACATAAGGTACAGAAGTACAAGGAGGGAGGTACTTGTATCTGATAAAGAGACAATTTTTTTTACGCAAAATCAATTTCAACCTTTGACTTGGACAAGAAAGTTGTGTGCTTATTTTCTGCAAAGATTGTTGGCACAGAACAAATCTTTAAAATGTACATTTGTATTTGAGGAATTAAAATGAATCAGTGGACATTTGCTGGTTTTTCATTTTTGTGTCACTTTATTTTTTGGAGTTGGAATAATAAACAGGAAATAGGACACCCGTCACATTTTATTGCATCGCCGTTTTGTATTATGAAGTCACTTATACAGAGGACAAACACTGACTGACATACAGTGTAATGATTTATAAAAATATTTTTTTAAAACCGTATAAAAATTTGTTTTGCAATTAAGCAACAATACTTGATTTAAAAAGTGATACTGTAAGAAAGAAGACTCTGGCTAATAGTATACAATTCAAATCGGAGGTGCATGTATGACTTCATCTGAATTGTTCGGTTAAAAAAAAGAAAATGCTGTTTGAGATTTTCTTCCAATAACTTGATCACATTCACAAAGCTTTGGCCTGAAGGCTTTACTTTTTCCTCTCAGACCTACTTCAGGGCAGCAGTAACTCACGCTGCTCTGGCCCTTTTGATCCTTAGGCGTGTACCAACCACAGAGTGGGCTTGGGCCTGAATTAATTGTTTCCCCAGCAATAAAACGGTTGAGAGAGGAATGGTGTGTGTGTGTGTGTGTGTGTGTGTGTGTGTGTGTGTGTGTGTGTGTGTGTGTGTGTGTGTGTGTGTGTGTGTGTGTGTGTGTGTGTGTGTGTGTGTGTGTGTGTGTGTGTGTGTGTGTGTGTGTGTGTCTAGACTTTGGCTTTCTTGGCCGGAGGTTCGCTGGCAGCGATGCGAGGGCCGACGGCTGCCGGGGTGTAGGGGATTCGTGTCGCCGTCACTTTCTTACCGATGGTCTCGATCTGCGGACAGAAAAAAGGAGCGGCTTTGGTTTTCATTTTGTGCGTGCCGCGTCGCGGTGCAAGCGTGGCGTGTTTTCTCGTCCTCTCACCTGGAAGCCGATGTTCTGGAGGTGAGAGTGGAGGTGGTCCAGCACTCTGCGGCCGTCGAATATGAAGGCCGGCTTCAGCATCTTCTTGTAGATCTTCTCGTAGTCCAGCTCCTGTGGTGGAATTAAAGGGGGCATAAGAACTCAAAGGTCTTTTTTTTCCCCTACAAAATGAAGCAATTTATAAGATGGGAGAAAAAACAATGTGTGGTTTGTGACCTTAAACATGTCCCATTCGGTGCAGATGACCAGTGCATGTGCACCCTGGCAGGCCTCAAAAGGGTCAGAGGTCACAGTCACCAGCTCGGACACTAAGGGGAAAAAAAAATAATAAGGGTTCGTCAGTGAGGCGTCACAGGTTCTTTCCTCGGCTGGAGCGCAGCATTCGGAAGAAACAACTGAATGGTTTTATCTCTAAAAACATTCAAAACGAACCATTCAGCTGAGTGTCTATTCAAAGTATCAGGAACAACATTTTCTTCTTCAAATGAGGTACCAATGAATAAGCAAAGAAGAAAATGCCAAATATAGAATAGCTTCTAAGGCTTTTTTTCAATTTCTACACCATATTAAAAAAATTGCTAAACAGTCAAAACCCAAAGAAGTAAAATCTACCATCCTAGATGGCGAATATATCAGATTTGATATTGCACATAATAACTTTATGCAACACCACCAAGAATCATCCTGTTTACCCCTTACATTTTGAGAATTGTGTACATTTTGGATTTGCACTTTATTGATATTTCTTATATACACACTTTCTACTTTGTACTGCAAATACTACTTAACAATTTATGTTTTTTTAACCTTTTAACTTTATTGAGCAATTAATAACCATCACAGGAGCTGAAACCAGTGATATTATGGCATTTTTTCCCCTAAAAATTACTTTAAACAATAATTATCAAAGTATTTGACAAGAGTTTTAGTGTGGGTGGTACCGGAAGCAGCCTTAGAGACACTGCCAATGTATTCACAACTTTTAATTACAGCCTTTACTGCACATCCCACTGCACCCCCCTCTTCCTCTCTCTGTCTTTCTCCCCTCATTCCCAGAGTGCACTCTGCTGTATCTTATGTAATAAAGGTAAGTAAACACACACCTCTCTCAGGGTTGTCTTCTGAGATGTGTGGCTGGGAGAGGTCATGAATGATTTGTTCCTTGAGGACTTTGGGGTCGTAGATGAACAGCTTGGCTCCCTCATCCATCAGATACTTGGAGATGTAGATGCTGGATGACTCCCTAGAGTTGCACACACACACACACACACACACACACACACACACACACACACACACACACACACACACACACACACACACACACACACACACACACACACACACACACACACACACACACACACAGGGGTCAACTCCAATCAGGGCCACAGTTCACCTAAGTATGTTGGCAGGTGATCATGTAGAGTAAAGTGTAATCAAACAAACAATCCTGGGTTAATGAATAATGCAACAAAGCTGTTGGAAAATAAATGCAAAAGAAAATCAAAGGACTGGGAGGCTACAAATGTCTACAAGGGTGTGAGAAAAGGAATGGAATGAGACTCACCTTGTGTCGCCGGTGTCTTTTTTGAAGGAGAAGCCCAGCAGAGCGATCTTTTTCCCGGTGACGGTGTTGAAGAGGCAGTCGATGATCCTGCAGGCAAACCGCCGCCTTTGGTACTCATTCATGTCGATCACCTGAGAACATCACGAACACATCAAAGAATAAGGAGAAATCGGCAAGGAGATGCCTTCAGAGAAAAAATAAAAAATGGCTAGATGTAGTTCTCACCTGCTGCCAGTAGGAGGCTACCTCAGGCAGGTTGAGGGCCTCGCACAGGTAAACCAAATTCAGCACGTCCTTCTGGAAACAGCTTCCACCAAAACCTGACCGGGTTGTTAGGAGAAGGCGACGCTTAATCTGTGTTTAAATTTACAAAACTTTACGTGGAAGCTCAGGTTTGAAATCTTTTGCACATGCTTCTTACCGATGCTGGCTTTGAGAAACTTGCTGCCTATCCTCTGGTCCATCCCGATGGCTTTGGCGACCTCCTCCACGTCGGCCCCGGTGGCCTCACAGAGGGCGCTGATGCTGTTGATGCTGCTGATCCGCTGTGCCAGGAATGCATTGGCTGCCTACACGAGCACACACACACCGTTTTTTGTTTTTTTTAAACAATTTCAATTAGTCGCAAAAAAATGAATCGGCAGCTTTACCTATTAACCGATTGTTTTAGTCCGACGTCGTTTGAAAATGGCAAACGTTCGCTGATTCAAACATCTCTAGTGTGAGTTTGCTAATTCTTTTTTGTCATTTAAGATAGTAAACCCGATATCTATAGCATCTATAGAATCTATAGCCCAACAGTTTTTCAGGCCAATATGGTTATAAATATTTATAAAGTCCATCCATCTTCCGTAACCGTTTATCCAGTTAAGGGTCGCAGGGGTGCTGGAGCCGAGTCAGCTGTCAATGGGCGAAGGCAGGGTACACCCTGGACAGGTCGCCAGCCTATCACAGGGCTGACACATAGAGACAGACAACCATTCACGCTCACATTCACACCTACGGGCAATTTCAGAGTCATCAATTAACCTAACCTGCATGTCTTTGGACTGTGGGAGGAAGCCGGAGAACCCGGAGAGAACCCACGCTGACACGGGGAGAACATGCAAACTCCACACAGAAGGTTGTCTGGCCCGGGAATTGAACCCGGGCCCCTCTTGCTGTGAGGCGACAGTGCTAACCACTACACCACCGTGCAGCCCTATTTATTTATTTATAAAGTCTGATTTCTTAAAAACATAAACACATACGATTAACAACAATCTTGATGCAGATGCTTTAAGATTTGTTTTGCAGCCAAGACAAAACATATTGAGTGAGGAATTTGACAGTGTATTATACGATTTGTCAGTGCTTTCTTTCTGACAATTTATCAGTATAGTTCTCTTTTATACCATAAGAGAACTAGGCAAATTAAATAAAAACGAAACAATGAAAATAAAAGTGAGTCGCCGCCGTTCGCTCACCAGTTTGGACAGCTCAGATGACCACGTGTTGGTGGTGATGATGCGATCTTTGGAGACCCAGTGCTCATAGACGGCACACAGCGCTCGGATCGCCCTTTGACCTTCGGCCGTTTCGTCTCCGCCTATCAGGACGCGGTCCGGCTCCTTCAGATCCCGCACCGCTGTTCCCTCCGCAAGGAATTCTGGGTTGGACAGCACCTACAGCAGCGGCGGCAGACTAACTTCAGACACTCGCAGAACAACGGATGTAAAGAGTTTCATTCTTACACAACATTACACACTTGTAGGTTGAGGCTGGGCTTGGTGTTGGCATCGAATATCCGTCTGATGCTCTCGGCAGCTCGGACCGGGACCGTGCTCTTCTCTGTGACAATCTTGTAGCCGTCGGACACCTCCACAATCCGCCGAGCGCACGCCTCAATGAACTTCAGGTCGGCCGCACGACCCTTCCCCATCCCGTAAGTCTTGGTCGGGGTGTTGACCTGTCCAATGAATTCACGCATGTGTCAGAAATGTCCTATTTACTCCAGCAGCTGGTCAAACTGTGTGTGTGTGTGTGTGTGTGTGTGTGTGTGTGTGTGTGTGTGTGTGTGTGTGTGTGTGTGTGTGTGTGTGTGTGTGTGTGTGTGTGTGTGTGTGTGTGTGTGTGTGTGGGTGTGTGGGTGGGGGGGGGGACGACGACTGATGGACTCACAGAGATGAAGACAAGATCCGCGTCCCTGATGGCTGAGTCTATGTCCGTAGAGAAAAACAGATTTCTCCCCCTGCATGATTCAACCACATCTTTCAGACCCGGCTGGTGTGGGAGGAAGTGGGAAAAACGAGACGGGGCGGGTGTGTCAGTGAATGCGTAGGACAAACATGGCAGAAACAGTTACAAATGTAATACAAGCTCTCAACGGCCACTCATTAACTGCCCTTTATGCTAGTCATGATGATGTAATACCTTGTGGTCTTCGCTGACGTACAGAGATTGCAACACAGGGCAGTCTGGAACGAATTGATGTTTCATTGCTCCCATGCTGGAGCAATATTTGACAAAAAGACATTGGCTGGAACCGTTGCCTAGCTGCATCTACTTTATCAACACTGTGATTAACTTATACTAATATATATGGATCTATAAAGTGAGGTAATACTGGAGGGGAAAAGGCACTAATAAAATATGTCCTTGAGTCCTCAGCTCAGCTTCCATTGGATAACTACATTGATATGATACCTCATATATGGGCAGGGTGTCCGAGTTCCAGGCTTTGATGCGGGACTCGTTGACGTCCACGACGGTCACCGTGATCTCCGGACACATGTGCGCGATCACGCTGCACGTCGGGCCTCCTACGTACCCAGCACCAATGCAACAGATCCTCTTTATCTGAAACATCTGCAAATGTAGAGAAAGGGGAGGATATGGAAAAGAAAATATGAAGCATAAACTTCTTACTACACAGTTACATTACATTACATTACAGTCATTTAGCAGACGCTTTTATCCAAAGCGACTTACAATAAGTGTATTCCGGTCTTAAATAACTTTCTGAATGTCACTTTCCCTTATTCGTTTACCTACTGTTTCACATCAGTTTACACCTACATGTTCACCTGCATGATCTTCTTTATCTCATTTTATACATATTTAATTAGCATTGTTGGTGGCAGCAGGAGAGTTAGGAATTACAATGCCAACGACTGTTTTTAATGTCATTTTTGTACATACGTTAAATAAAGAACCATCATTTGAATTATAGCCCACCGATAGGGGTTTTCTGAGGACAGAACTGATATCTATATTAGAGAGTTTAAAAAAATCCAATAATGATACAAGGATAGACATTTCAAATGCTTGATGCTTTAGAGTTTTGGGGATTTCGTAAAAATCTGTATGGCCAACATATACAGATAAACTCGGCAGTCTTTACATTTTACTTTTACAGGATGAATGTCATGGAGTAATTTGCTCTTAAAAGCGAGACTTGGTTTCTTTTGATATAATAATTAGGTTCTCATTTTTTTCATATTCCTGCTCAAATCCATAAAAACATAGTCCCCCAAATCAATTTGCAAAGACTTTACAATTGGTTAACTAATCATTTAGTCGATCCACCCCAAAAAGTATTACTATTCTATTCTCCTATTCTGAATAATGAGGTTTTTCTTATGCGACAGTTGGGCTTTGAATTGTTGGTGGATCAAAATCAATCAAATAAGCATCAGATGAAGCATCTCCATTCATCTGTCCACACACTGGATGTGTGTGTCTCTGTCCACACTCTGAATGTGTCTGTCTCTGTCCACACACTGAATGTGTGTGTCTCTGTCCACACACTGAATGTGTGTGTCTCTGTCCAACACACTGAATGTGTCTGTCTCTGTCCACACACTGAATGTGTGTGTCTCTGTCTGTCTCTGTCCACACACTGAATGTGTGTGTCTCTGTCTGTCTCTGTCCAACACTCTGAATGTGTGTCCAACACACTGGATGTCTCTGTCCAACACTCTGAATGTGTGTGTCTCTGTCTGTCTCTGTCCACACACTGAATGCGTCTGTCTCTGTCCAACACACTGGATGTGTCTGTCTCTGTCTGTCTCTGTCCACACACTGAATGTGTCTGTCTCTGTGTGTCTCTGTCCAACACTCTGAATGTGTCTGTCTCTGTCCACACACTGAATGTGTCTGTCTCTGTCCACACACTGGATGTGTCTGTCTCTGTCTGTCTCTGTCCAACACACTGAATGTGTCTGTCTCTGTCCAACACACTGAATGTGTCTGTCTCTGTCTGTCTCTGTCCAACACTCTGAATGTGTGTGTCTCTGTCCACACACTGAATGTGTCTGTCTCTGTCCAACACTCTGAATGTGTGTGTGTCTCTGTCCAACACACTGAATGTGTCTGTCTCTGTCCACACACTGGATGTGTCTGTCTCTGTCTGTCTCTGTCCAACACTCTGAATGTGTGTGTCTCTGTCTGTCTCTGTCCACACACTGAATGCGTCTGTCTCTGTCCAACACTCTGAATGTGTGTGTCTCTGTCTGTCTCTGTCCAACACACTGAATGTGTGTGTCTCTGTCCACACACTGAATGTGTCTGTCTCTGTCCAACACTCTGAATGTGTGTGTCTCTGTCTGTCTCTGTCCACACACTGAATGTGTCTGTCTCTGTCCAACACACTGAATGTGTCTGTCTCTGTCCAACACACTGAATGTGTCTGTCTCTGTCCAACACACTGAATGTGTCTGTCTCTGTCCAACACACTGAATGTGTCTGTCTCTGTCCAACACACTGAATGTGTCTGTCTCTGTCCAACACTCTGAATGTGTGTGTCTCTGTCCAACACACTCTGTCTCTGTCCGTCTCTGTCCACACCCTGATCATCAGGTCACTAGTGTCTCACTCCCTCAGCAGAGCTCCAGTACCAGCCGCACCGTTACAGCCTGCTGGGGGATAAAGAGCCTTTCATTGCGGCTCAGCCACGTCGGACGGACGTGAACTCTGACCTTTCCTCCCAGATAACCCACAGTTAGGTCCGTTCACGTCCCTACTCCTGCTTTGAGGGTCACATTACGCACATTACGCACATACACCACCGTAGTTACGCTGGTTCCCTCTCCTGAACACTCTGAACTCATGAATGAGCGTCGGTGTTAGCTCGCTGACGTCACGTTACCTTTGCCAACTCGACGGTCGATCGACTTCAGGAATGCGCAGATGGCGGTGACCGTTAGATGTGTCGAAACTGCCGTCCGTTCCGTTCCGTTCCGTTCCGCTCCAAACGATGGATGTCTTCAACCGACACTCACACTCACACCAGCACGGTTCCGCTCTCAGCCGCTGCACTGCCTCGTTAACCCGAGACTGAGGCTCTTAAGGAGGGACGACGCTCCCACCTCAGCCGGCAGGACTCTCAGCAGCGCAGGGACGCTTCCGGTGTGGTGTTTCAGAGTAAAAGCACCGAGATATATGTTCTGAATCCATTAATACACTATAGGAACATGAGTCAGTATAACACAAAACATTTGGTGGAGGAAGTTTACTTTAGTAAAAGCACTTATACCACACCAAAAATATAAGTAAAAACCCTGCATTGAAAATGTAACTTAAGTAAAACCGTGTACAAATGTATTCAAAGGAAAAAAATAATAAATAATACTTATCAAACGTTTATTATCATTGTTCCATCATCTATAAAGATATATATTTTTTATATTACAAAACATGAAAGATATTCCATGTTTGCAGGATTTATTGCTCATTTATTACTCATATATGATAGATGTGGGAGAGTCTTTCATTGGATTAATGAGTAGGAGCAGAGCTAACAGCAGGCCATCAATACATCCCATCACAGCTCTCATTCATTAAGACAATTGGATTCCACTGTGTCTGAGTGTAAAGTACAAAATGCTTCTCTCTGTAGAAATCCCTTAAATGTGTCACACTCATGAGTTTATTGTGTTGTTGCATCACTAAAAACACCCTTAAAGACTACTTCTGTTATTCTAAAGTTAATGTTTTTGACGATGGAAAACAATACGATGAAAATGAATAAAAACCTTTTAAAGGTGAGATGCAAAAATGAACAGCACTTTAAATAAAAACAAAAACAATTAAATCATGTTTTACATAAAATAAGCACTGCGTGGTTTACAGATCTTTTTACAAGATTGTGTAAAGTTTTGGAGCCTCTTGTAACCTAGAGACACAAATCAACATTACTTGGATTCACAGCAGTTCAACTATAAAAGTAGAGGAATCCGCAGACCAATTATATTAGCTTTTAATATCAAAATGCTTTTCTTATTGCTGCTTTACATTCAGATGTCTAACATGGTAATAACAGATCACGACATTTATAAAAAGAGTTTTGTTATTGTAAGTTTCCTTTGATACTGACATGTCACCATGTCACAGGAATATTTTCCAACTTTCTCAACATACTGTACCATTTCACCAAAAAACATAAAAATATCATCTTGCGCCAGAGCTGTTGCCTAATCCAAAACATCTGAAATGTACAAAATGTAAATATATATATAAAATGAAGCAGCTGCCATCAACTATGTTTAAAACACAACATACAGTACAAACTTCAAATGTAACACAGAACCCACAGATATTTTGTGGGTGGTATGCTGCATTCTATTTTCGAAATGGTATGGTTTTATTCGGTGGGCTCCACGGAGGAGGAGGACCGTCTTGGAGTATCGCTTGTATTCGCCTTTCTTCTCTCTGTCTCTTCTGTTCCAGATCTTTCCGAACCTGTTGGGGGAAAAATTTAAACTTAGAAACATTTGACCTTACAGATAACTTGGATTTACAATGTGTGGGACCATTTTTATCTTAAAAAAAACAAATAAAGAACCTTCGACGCCACAAGTAATTCTACTCACCAGCCAGTTTTCATACATCTCCAAGGCCATTTTGTCTCTCTCCTCTTTCATGTAGCGTTCCTCCTCAGCTTTATTTTGGATTTCCTCGCGCTTCGTCGTGACTTTTTCATGGAGAACAACTGTCTTCTTTTCACGCCTTTAACATTTTAAGAAAAAAAAGTGTTGCTCAACATGAAGCTTTGGCTGCCATCTAGTGGTTGGTCAGATGTTAAAGTTTGATGCGACAGCACTGTGAGGTGCGGCCATGAGTTGAACAAACCGTGATTTCCCCATGCAGCAATTTGTAATGCACTGCTTTTATTTTGTGAAAGTTTGAATACTTATTTTCAGACCCCAATCATATGTTAACAATCAAGTACAGTAAGACAATTTAATTGAAAATAATATCCTCTTTCCATTCTTGCCCTTTAAAAGCACAGTAAAGCTTCTCAAAATGGGCCTTTAATGGTACAGCAACAGCTTCCTTGAAAAACTCAATGATTTGCACTCACCAGTCAGAAAAGGCAGATTTGCTATCTCTCTTTCTTTCCTCCTCTTCCTCCTGTTTTCGGAACCGCAGTTTGTTTTCAGCCTCTTTTTGTTTTCTGAACGTTTCTTTGAGGAGATGATCATGCTCACTTTTCCATTTTTCAAAAACCTGCGATGTTTATAGCGTCACTCGTTAGCATATCTTCACAGAGCGCTTATTAAAATGCACAATAAATCAATCACGATACCTGTTTAGCAGATTGCTTCTTCTCTTCTTTCTCTTCAATCGCTCTTTGCACTTTTCTGATTGTGTCCTGCTTTTCTGTGGCTTTTGCTTTGAGGCTCTCGGCCTTTTTTTCTTTCCAAGCCTCATATGATGTAACAGCATCTTCCTTTTTAGCCTCTTCTGCCTGTTTTTTTTTTTTTTTTTTTGAAAGAAGGCAAGCAGCATGCATTTATGTTAAACCTATTGTGTTTTTATAGTATTCTATAACAATGTGATCTGTTGTATTTACAATTGACAAAACAGATTACTCACCCTTTTCTTCTTTTCTTTCAGGATTTCCTCCTTCTTCTTTAGTTGCATGTTCTCTCTTGACTTTTCCTTTTTCTTTTGAAGCCATTCCTGTTAGAGGTAAATGTTAGTGGGTCGGGATTCAAGTTGACAGAGACTGATGACGGAGCATTTAGCGTGAAAAGGTTAAAGGTTTGCGTCCCAAATGGCAAGGTGGCGATAAGGTGGTGGGGCTTTCAATGGTTCTGAAGAGGAAAAGGGCAGGATGAATGTCTGGGAAATATAAATCCCAGTAAAAAGCCCAGATTTCAACATTTACAGGTAGATTTTTGCACAACTTCCCCATGTGCACCCATATCGCCAAACCTCAGACATTCCCTGTCACTTTGATATCTGCCTCCCAAGGACCGGCTTTTAAAGTTTTCAGGACAAGTACAGCGTTTCAAGCCCAAACTGGCTCTGCATTTGTAACTGATAGTAATGTAATAAAATCTGAGAATAATATTGTAACATAGAAATTATAAATGGAGCGTTTAACAGGATTGAAGAAATGACATTACATATGACAAGTATGTTCGATGTATTGCATATAACTGTAATAAAATCGACATCAGTGTCTGAGTATAAGATGGAGCTCTGGATGCATACTGTCCTTCACCGTAAAACAAACAAAGCACTGCAGAGATTTCTAACAACACAGGCTCATTATCACACCGACCTGGTAAATGGCGGCTCTGATTGAATCTGCTGATTGAGGCTGAGATTCTTGCAGCGAGACTTTACGATCCAGAAGTTTGAGAGTTCCCAGATACCTCGATTCCACTTTCCTGGAGCACGCACTGTGCGATCTCTGGGCGGTCTCAGAGTGAGAACTGGATGCCCTGATTAAAATGAAACAACGTTCAGTTCAGTCACTACCCTGTTCTGTCCACGAAGCTTTAGTAGCAGCTATTTCTGCAGCTTGCTTACCAACCTGGTATCAAAGGATTTTTCGTGGACACGAGAGAGCAGCTGCGAGTGATCTCCTGATTCTGCCTGAGAGAAGACAGTGGACACATTTACAGAGACTAAGAGGCAGAGTGTATCTAACATGACACCAGCTATGGCAGTCCCACCCCATAACAAAGGTCTTACATTAAACTCTTCAAATGATGTGGAGTACTGTTTCTCCCGCTCTTTGCTGTCATTGGAAATGAAGCCATCTAAAACCATAAATTAAAAATCAGGAGGATAAATGAGATTTTTTTTAAATAAGCATATGGTGCAGAGGATGCTGATCGTTACCTGCTGATCCGGAATCAACTGTGGTTTTGGTGAAGAGCTGTGACTGCTCACTCTTACTTGAAGAGGATTTGCTGTGGCCGAATGAAACTGTGTTACTTCCTTCTGTCCACTTTTGGTGAAAAGAAACAACAAAAAAGTTAAAAGATGTTTCAACTACAAATACAGAACAAGCCGGGCATTGAGACTGGCATATGCTCCTTACGGCGATGTTGCTGGACGTGTCAGAGGAGAGGGGAATGGATGCAGAGGACGTCTGGGGCCTGCTGAGATCCAGAGATCCAGCGTCTTCAGGTGTCTTCTCAACAGCGTGACGGCTCAATCCCAGAGTCCTTTGCCTCGGTTTGGGCCTGGGTGGCTCCCTATTGGTATCTGAATGAAGCCAGTTTGTGGAAATATGAATTAAAAAAAAATGTTTAGGAAAATCTGCAAAGTAACACACAACGTGCTCTTTGTGACTACATGAAACGTTATAAAAAGACCTGCTGAGGACACATGTGTGAGGTCAGTTGCTGAAAACTGCAGCGTCTGGGAGCTTTCCTCCAGAACAGAGTTCCTCTTCTCTTCGGGACCTGGATATTCCGCCACACGGTTGTCAGATGGTAAGGGCAATGGCATGTCCAGTAGAGAGTCATCTGATGTATGGTACGACAGAGATTTACTTGAGCTCTCTCTCGTGATTTGGGGATCGGCGGACACAGCATCACTGCTTTCAAATCGTACATTTTCGTTACTGATGTTGGTGGAGCGCTGTGAGGACAAGGAGTCGTAATTGCCGTGTGGGCCGCTGGAAGAGTCGGGCGGCTCGTTTTCACGTGACTCTGAAGCCGCCGCGTCGTCCGAGGGAGAGACGATTCTCTGGTTTTTCAGGAATGAAACTCTCTTCGGCTTGCCATGTTTGTCCTCGTCGTCTGAAAATCCAAAGTCGTTGATTTTAGATTTGATGAGCTGGTTCAAAAAATCTGTGAAAAATAGAAAAATCAAATAGGGAAAAATTTAGAAAGATCAAAAATAGAAAATGACAAGATAGGACTAGAAATTACACTGTATCTGTTTAAGTTGACAAAACTATTTAGACTCAATGTCCACTTACTACTTTTTTCCGTATCTTACTATCCCTTCTTAAGAGGATGGTTTCTGGCAACTGAACCACTGAGGAAGACTGAGAGATATGGTTGAAAATCACCAAAAAACTAGTAGGAAGTGATCTTGAGTGCAGGTACTCATCCTAACTTTCCCACCGAACGTGCATCTATCTAAGGTGAAGTGGTCTGACTAAACATGTTATTCAAAGGAGGAAGCAAAGCCATATAGTGTGATCTATTGATGTTCTGCTGTTATTCTTGTTGCCATCTGACATTTTATAAATAATTCGTCATCCTATTAATGATGGCAGGGAGGAATGAATTGTGTGGATTGAATGTGTAATGTTCCACCGGCTGTAAAGTAGTGGTACCCAACCTTTTTTCTGTCCGCTGTACCCTCACAGCCATTGAACAAATGTGTCCGTTTGAATATATATTTAAACTTGATGTTATCGAACACTGCTTATACCATGAAATAGGACACTTTTTTACAGCCATTTCAGTAAAGGTTGCATTAGTAGGACGTTTCAACCATTTATCCATTACATTTAGCTTTACCATCTCTGCTCTCTTGCTTACTAGTTTTCTTCACTTTCACACACTCTTTCTCACAAACACTAACCAGATCGTGATTTTTTTTCTCAAATAAGACAAGCTTCTCAAAAGTCCCCTCGCACATCCTGTTTGGGAATTGCAGGATTGTTTGGGAAAAAAAATCACAATTTCTCCAATCAGTTTGATGCACATTCACTGTGAATCACAGTTACATGCATAAGTGAAAGGAAGGATACATGGCTGCAATAAACCAGCCTCGTCATCAACTATCATTAGACACAGAGATACTGGAGACTAAAAATACAATGTAAACAAAAGCCTTTCAGAGACCCACATCTTAACGGTCTCCCCTGATGTTTTGATGCTCTGCTATCTTACCGTCTTCATCCTCATTGAAGTCGTCAGAGTACAAGTATCGATCTGGTTTTGGTCTGCTTGCCCTGGTGGAGACAGCAGCCTGGAGTTCATCCTGCAACGACATCATTCCGGTTTAGATGAGACTGACTCTGTTGTCTTTCGCGGCACACCATTAAAGGCGTGCACGTATAAAGTATGCATGTTATTAGTGTACACGTATAAAGTATGCAATGTTATAACCTACACGTATAAAGTATGAATGTTATAGTGCACACTATAAAGTATGCATGTTATAGTGCACACTAATGCATGTTATAGTGCACGCGTATAAAGTATGCATGTTATAGTGCACACTATAAAGTATGCATGTTATAGTGCACACTATAAAGTATGCATGTTATAGTGTACACATGTATGTTATAGGATACTGAACTACTTGATTCTGCTAGATAGTGTACAGGGTTAGTTATGATTCTGTTGATTCTACTGATATTCTCTATGCACAGTGTACACGTCCTCTTATAAAGCATGCATGTTATAGTGTACACGTATAAAGTATGCATGTTATGTTAGTATGCATGTTATAACCTACACGTATAAAGTATGCATGTTATAACCTACACGTATAAAGTATGCATGTTATAGTGTACACTATAAAGTATGCATGTTATAGTGCACACTATAAAGTATGCATGTTATAACCTACACGTATAAAGTATGCATGTTATAGTGTACACTATAAAGTATGCATGTTATAACCTACACGTATAAAGTATGCATGTTATAGTGTACGTATAAAGTATGCATGTTATAGTACACACGTATAAAGTATGCATGTTATAGTACACACGTATAAAGTATGCATGTTATAGTGTACACGTATAAAGTATGCATGTTATAACCTACACGTATAAAGTATGCATGTTATAGTGTACACGTATAAAGTATGTTATGTTATAAGTATGCATGTTATAGTGTATAAAGTATGCATGTTATAGTGTACACGTATAAAGTATGCATGTTATAGTGTACACGTATAAAGTATGCATGTTATAGTGTGCACGTATAAAGTATGCATGTTATAACCTACACGTATAAAGTATGCATGTTATAACCTACACGTATAAAGTATGCATGTTATAGTGCACACTATAAAGTATGCATGTTATAGTGTACACGTATAAAGTATGCATGTTATAGTGTACACACTATAAAGTATGCATGTTATAGTGTACACTATAAAGTATGCATGTTATAGTGTACACACTATAAAGTATGCATGTTATAGTGTACACACTATAAAGTATGCATGTTATAGCTGTTACCTGAAACGTGGTTCTCCTGGATGTTTTCGGGCTCTTCGTGTAAGCCAGAGTCCTGAACTGCTGATCCGTCATTGTGAAAACTACAACGCTGCGCGCTCTCCTCCCAGCGCGTCCATTGGCATTAGCATGCTAGCTAATAAGAGCAGTCACATAGCTAAGCTGCCAGGCTTCCTGTGCTGAGCTTGTTCTATCATTGATAAATCACCGTCACGTGTCTGTCTGATTCACTTCACACCGGACATCTGTCCATGAACGTCCATCCTAAAGGCACGCGGACACCGCTCGCTCCAGCGGGCTAGTTAACAGACTTGTTGATGGTTACCCCGGGAAACGTGGAGGACGGCTCAGTGTCACCACTGCGCATGCTCAGAGGATGGCACGCTAAGTCTTGACGAACAACGCACACACACGAACACGAACACGCACACACACTGGAACACACACACACGAACATACACACACACACACGAACATACACACACACACACACACACACGCACACACATACATTTGATTTGAATACAATACAATACAATTGAGTGAGTCGTAAACACGCACACACGAACACGCGCACACACACGCACATACACAAACACGAAAACGCGCACACACACGAACACACATTTGATTTGAATACACGCACACATGAAGTACGTGTGTGTGTGTGTGTGTGTGTGTGTGTGTGTGTGTGTGTGTGTGTGTGTGTGTGTGTGTGTGAGTCGTAAACACTGCATCACGCAGCAGCAGGCCAGACTGTCACACACAGGCCTTTAGGTCTTCTACTTAAAGGAGCAGCAGTGTGAACGATCTCCGCCATCTAGCGGTGAAGTTGCAGATTGCGTCCAACTGCAAATTCTCCTGTGTCAAGTTTTTTGGGAAAACTAAAGTGGCTAATGTGGAGAGCAGGGTCGTCCTCTAATCAGGGGATCGGCGGTTCGATCCCCGGCTCCGGAAGTCCATGTCGATGTGTCCTAAAGCAAGACACCCCCAAATTGCTCCCAAAGGCTGTGTCGTCGGTGTGTGAATGTGTGTGAATGTTAGTTAGTGTTAGAGTCCTGATGTGCAGGAGGCACCTTGCATGGTAGCCCCTGTCATCAGTGTATGAATGGGTGTGAATGGGTGAATGATAACGTACAGTGTAAAAGCGCTTTGAGTGGTCGTAAGACTAGAAAAGCGTTATACAAGTACAGTCCATTTACCATTTAATATAGAAAACTTGAGAAAGCCAATAGCCTTTTCTAGAGCCAGTGTTTGGCAAAAGGGACTATTTAACGACCGCACTGATAGAGTGCTGCAGAGATGACTATTCTAGTTTGCCTACACCACCGTCACATGAGCATGAGTACACACAACAAGGCTGTAAAATCAAACTAGTTGATGTGATAATGTTTGGAATTCTCATTTAGCCACTTGTATTCAAATAATTTTTTTAAGACACATAAAAGCCTCAAAATTCACAAGAGGAATATCTACGGATGTATTTTATGTAGAACAAAACATTAAAATCTCCTATGCTGGTGTTAACCACAGAGCTAATTTAGGACATTGAACCAAACACACATCAAAAATGAAAAAAGATGAGGTAACAGGAAGTGCAAAAATACTGTATCATTTCTTGGTGTTAGATCTCATTCCTGCAGCACTCTATAAGCAGCTCATTCTAAGCTAACAAAACCACAATTCCTATTTTCAGTTGTTATTTTTATATACTTAAGAAAACATAGTTACTAACATCATATTCTATTCCTGCCAATAAAAAACCCTAAATGCTACACGCTGTTCCTTTATGTCAAAGTTGAAATACAACAATTTAATATTCTAGGATATTACATTATTGGGATGCTTCTACTGTCGATAAACATGTAATCAGCATTTTAATGTTGTGGCTGGTAAGTGGTAGTTTAATATGTAACACAGCATCATATCATTTAAGATAATCACAAGTTTATTTTATTTAAAATCTCAATGTGCAAATATCCGGTAAAAGCAGTGGAGGAAAACAATAAGTAAAATATTTTACCCAAGAATGTAGAGTGAAAAATTGTTTTGAAATGGAAAGACTCAAAAAACATTTATAGACTAACAAAACACTAAAACAAAAAACACAGGAATGTGAATCTGAATTCTTTTTATTTATTTTTTGTTATAGGAAAAGTGCATAGTTGAAGCCCTTTTTTCTCTTAGACAGAACAGAAACAGTGTAAATCAAGGTCTCCTGGTTACCAGATGGTCCACTTGTTCATCTCAACAACCTAGTATGGTTTCCCCCTTCAATATATACACCACCTTATGTTTTACTTAACTTTCTCCATCCTTATATCTCCTCCCTGCCAACTCCTGAGTCTAGAAAGATGTAGGAAAGACATCTTTAGAGGGCGTCATTCGCTGATATGGAAACTAAGAGAAGCTGTCACAGATCATATTCAGGTTCTGAACTCGTACACCATGTATATCAAGAAAAACACTTCAATTTTAAGACTAATCCACGTAAATTCTGATATCGCAAGTAACCCTGAAAACGTAATCCAAGGCCCCGACACACTTTGACGGCCATGTTGCATGACAGAGGCACGACAAAGATAAGGTCAGTGACGAGAAAAACAGGAAACCCTCAATCATGTACCACAGTCCGAAAGCCAACAATAGACATGTAAAAAAAACACTTGTTAGAATGTTCCATTTTCTTGAGATTGTATCAAAAAAGAGTTGATTCTCTCAAGTAATTTTTAAGCTGTAGTTTGTGTTGCCGACGTACTGTGATGTATAAACATCCACCCACAACGACATACATGGTTAAGGAACGCAAGGCATTCACCACTATATTGTTCTGCATGAGAGATTTCTGTTTTTCTGTTAACTTCCTTAAATCTAGCTGACAAACCTTTGATTAAAATGACTTATGTAACAGCTCTGGACCAAGATAAATCAACAAATCCTGTAAACCACGGTAATGAGAAAACCCCCACTGCAGATCATTCCCATGTACTCTTATCTCATTTTTAAATAAAATAAAAAATAACTCAAATATTGCTGTTTTTTTCACACAAAGTTGTTCCAGCATTGTTTGGAAATGCACCTTTCTCTCGCTCATTTCCATAACATTGGTCTGACATTGTCATCATCATCATAATACAGAAGTTGAAGAATTAGAAACTTAGAAGATGCTCAAATCAACCACAGACTTCAGGCCATCATCTCCAAGAGGCCATCATTTAGACCGCTGACTCAGCACAACACGCCATCATAAGGAACCGGCATACCACAACAACAAAATATATGATTCTCTGCTACTAATAGGTGAGTATACAATTCAGATTTTCTTTTTTTTTTTCTTCTTTCTTTTAACCATAAAACAATGACATCTCAATATGATTAAAATGCTTATGCTGAGTATATTGTTTTTACAATTACCACACTTAATACACCCTATCTGTATGCCTGCAATTCAGTTCATTTCAACTACGTAAAATGTGACCTTTTAACCGTCATATCTAAACCCGGTAAACAGATTATTCAGGACCCATCGCTGTGGTCCTGATTACTTATATTACAGTAACAAAACCAACAGTCACTTAAAGGGACAGACACGCTTCCGGAGATATAGTTCATATAGCAGACCGGACCATTTGCTGGAGTATGTAATCTAACTGAGGCCTGCGTGTGAACACAGAAGATTGATATGCAGCATTAAAATCAACGGCATGGTATTGTGATCTTAATTCATAATTGTATTCGTCCATAAAATTAATTAAGTGAATTATTCTGCTGGTTTGAATGTGCTATTAAAACATTACGTGATATGACATCATTACTGGCACCGTTTATAGAGTTGGGACTTTGAAGTGGAAAGAGAGGAATGTTTCAGAGAGTCTGAAGACCCGCCACCCTTCATCGCTCAGCAAGCACTTGAACAACTATTTAACACCTCCCCTCCCATCTCCACCAACACACGTGACACATTCCTTCATTTTCAGCTCAGTCAACACCAGAGCTGAGGTCAGCGACCGACTAACAACATTAGTACTTATTTCTGTTAATTCAAGTTTGTGAAAAAGGTTCTGTCATTATGCGTCGTTATTCAAATTCCCATGGAATTATCTGATTCAAGTTTTTTTTTTATATATCTGTCAAAAATAACCAATGCCCAAAGTGTTAATGTTGTTTGTTTATGTAAAAAAAAGTATATATATATACGTAATCAGATTTTTTTGTGACTTTGAAATATCATATCTGTATTTTCCTCATCAATCTGGTATCAGTTGGGCTCTAGTGACAGGAATCGTAGGAAAATCTAGGCCAAAAAAAACAATGGCAATTAAACAGGAGAGAAGCAAAAGATATTGGAATGAAGGGGAGGTGGCGCTGTCTCTTGGTCACAGTCGCTGGCTGACTGTGCAGCTCCAGTCAGAGGAGGTCGGTGAGTGCTGGTGCTCTCCACTGCTAGTCAATAGGTGGCGCTGGAGGCTCTCTTCCATGGCTCTGCAAAAAAACAGGATGAGAAAATATTAAGTCTTAACAATAGAAACAGCCTGAAATAATATAATTAATATAATAATAATATTGAACAATAATAATAACAACAACAAAAAAACCAATAATAATAGGTTAGCTTCAAGTTTGGACACACAAGACATCAGTAAATGTTCATCTGCTCTGTACACCAAGAGGCTAAGTCGCTGTTTAAGCTGGGGTCAGCGAATTTGGAGAAACCAGCAAAATAAAGTTATATTTAAAAATAAAAAGGACCAACAGAGAAACCCAGCCCGATGTAGCAAACTCTGTTCCAATGAAAGTAGCTTTAAAAGTCTCTAAATTACATTACATTACATTACAGTCATTTAGCAGACGCTTTTATCCAAAGCGACTTACAGGAAGTGTATTCAACATAGGTATTCAAGAGAACTACTAGTCACCAGAAGTCATAAGTGCATCTCCTTTCTTAAGCAAGCATCTCAAAGCATAAGCCAGAGCAAAAGTATAGTGCAGAGGCAGATTACTACGAAAACAATAATTGCAACAGACTAATCCGAATATAGTAAGTGCTACAAACTATTACGAATAGGATAAGTGCAGTAAACAAATACAAATTCAATAAGTGCAGCGAACTGATACGAATACAGTAAGTGCAGCAACTAATACGAGTGCAATAGTGCTACGAGGAAGGCTCCGGGTAGTACTTCTTGAAGAGGTGAGTTTTCAGCCTAAATGTAACAAGAAAGTCGCCAAGTGGACTACACTGACAGCCCGTCCCTTCAGGCCTCCGCCCAAAGCTGTCCAGCTAGCACCTCGTGGAAAACTCTGGTGATGAGCAATGAGCCCAGGGGCAGAATACACAAAGGTTGGTCAACAGACAGGTAGCCTACCAACCATGAAATTGGACGGGCTTATCCTGCGATGGCCACAGATATGGGACTTTTTTTTGGGACTGTAACTGAACTAAAATAGAAAGTTATTGAAACAGATTCAAAATCCGGAACCAGACCAATTCATAAATACACACTGCCCTACAAAACCTGAGCTCACTAACTACTAGAACAATTACCAAAAATAATGTTGATACAATATTTCAGCCGCCTATCTGTGGTCAAGACAGCTGACTTTAAAATGCACAGCAGAAAAACTGATGTTGAACAAATGGGCCTGAAGACATTTGACATGTTACAGTAAAAGCACAGGTACAATAATGATAATACAATTAATGATGGCTGAATGCCATTTATAAACTTCATGTATTGTGCATGCTGACTCACTGTCACCGCATAAAGGACAAAGCTATTGTTAGACTTGTTAGTAACACTAACAGGTTTTCCTGCCATGGCAAGTCATGATGTCTGTGGTGAAAAATAGCTATTAAAGAATAAATGTGGAGACGCAACGGCATTAACGCCAACTAAAAAACTAAATAAACGTAGTAGTTTAGTGGCCGCACATTCAAAATGAATATATATAATAATAAATATATCATTGGGGATCTTTTATTAACAATGATAAGGGTTTGACTCAGCACTTGACCATACACTTTTATGAGTGTCTAGTCACACCGTAAGTGCTGCTGTGAGCAAAGGATTTTCTTTTTATAACCAACTATGAATTAAGGCGTATGAAAGTATTTTTTCTACATGTTTAATCTTCTTTTTTTAAATTACATTTTTAATTCTTTATCCAGGGCTATAGATTCCGTTAAATGGGGACTTTTGAATATTATGTCATAAAATCACCATTAAAGGCAAATAGTGTTTTTCAGTGTATTAAAGTAATGTACTTCTTCATTGTGATTTATTATCAATGTGGTACTTAATGGTGAATCTTCATGGTAAATCGATACTGACATTGTGGGGTCCATGAGGTTTGCCTGTGGGACGGCTGCCCCTGAGACTGGATGGGCGCAACAGGAACAGGAGCATAGCCAGCACCGCCCATCCCATCAGAACCATGGGGAGGGTCAGGTCGCCTCCGCCGACAGGCCCGCCGGGACTGGGCACTGAAAAAACAAAACGCATCTTTGCCCTTGTAATCTACACACTAAACGTTTCTGATCCCAGAACACAATATGACACATTATGGAAAAGAAAAACACTAATGTGGTCATACATACATTCCTGAGGGCAGTCGGTGTCTGTGCAGTAGGACTGAGATTGCCTGAGCTGAAGGAGGAATTATAGAGGGAACAAAGTAGATTAAATACAAGATGTGAGCGGTAAAAATATTATTATCAATTCTTGTACTATGACCTTGATGGCTGACTTATTCACTCTGGTTACCACTGTAACTAGGGTGAGAGAAAACTCAGGAAGTCTATAAACCAATGAAACTGACATAAACCTCAAGAGTTCCTTGTTACATTAGGCACGCAAACAAGAATATACTGTACAAAATTCCGACATGCAAATCTTGTGAAAATTCATTCGTTGTTTGGACAACACCCTTTCCTCCTGCGAGTGAATCAGATCCCCCCCCCACCCCCAGGGTGGTTTCAAGCTCTGAGCCATCTGCAGCTCGCCGCGCAGGTTACACCTGTGCACAAAAGAGCCAATGAGGTCACCTGGAAACTGACAGGACATTATCCCAACTTCTATTCTGTCTTAAACGCAGTCTGTCTCCATAATGTTGAACTCCTCTTTTACACGTTCCATTGAAGAGAGCTGGAGAACATTTACATGCACAAAGCAGACTTGACAGCAGCACATGAATGACACGTCTATGTGCTGAAATGCTGATTGGCCCTCTGGATAAACACTAAGCAGGAACCAGGATATACTGGCTGGGTGCCAGTCAGCAGCTTTTCATTTCCTTCTCTCTGGCTGGGACTTTTATTTGCTTGCTAGTTGCTTTTAACGTTAATCTCTCCACTTCCTTCTCTCGAAATTCGGCAGTAGATACTTATACTTTGCGCTGCATACTTGCACCTGCACCTCAGCTCTGTTGAAAAGCAGCCACTAAAGATTACAAACACCAGACTCACCAGGTTGATGAGGCGCCTCATGGCATACTCATGGGTGCAGACGCACTCACAAGGGTCAAAGCCTCCCTCCGCCATTGCTCACCAGACGGCGTCCACCCTGGAACAAAAACGATAGTACTGTCTCCAACTAAAACCATGCAAATGAACAAAGGAGAGTAACCTAACGCTCCCCCCTGTCAGTGCTGTCCTCTATTGTTGTTTCACAGGCACACATCTTAGAGGGAGGAGACTGCTCAGTTAAAGGACAGTCAGCCCTCTCTGTGGCTGCTTTATCTCTCCGCATGAAATCTAGGTATTTGTTTTTCAAAATAAACTCTCACTTGAACTATATTGACAACACACTGGAGTTGATTGTGGTGTTTTCTAACGCGTAAAAGTCAGAACTGGTGTACACCGATAGTGCACTCGTCTTTAATACAATACTGATTAGGAGCCACGTCAAAAGCTGAGAGCTAAAGATACTTTTGCACAAATCTTTTTTTTGAAAACCTGGTGAAAAAAGCTTCTCTCTTTTTTGGGCTGGCAAGTGAAGCAAATCTAGCAGCCACTAACATGTAACATACACAAACATTTAAAAAAATAAAAATAATAAATAGCAATATTTCTTTCCCCAAAAGAAAAGTGACCAAAAAACATGACTAGAGCAGTACATCTTCCGGTACAAACTTTTTAATGGATTAAGATTTGATTTTTTTGCACTGTTTTATTTGATTTTGTCCTGTTCTTTGCACTGCTTTTGTCTTTGAGCCTTGTCTTGTCTTTTTGTGCAGATTTGTTGTTTGCACTGCTTAAATGTTAAATGGAGAACTACTGTCAACAGAGAAACGAAACTAACACTATCTCTGGCATTTCTGTACAGCAAACCTACATGCCAATGTATCTGACTGATCTGTATAGCTCTGATCATTTGACCTATGAGGCTACCCGTCAACTTACAATATTAATTCACGTTCAAATGTGTAATGAATGTAGAATGAACGACTGTCCCTGAACACACAACACACAACTGTCCCTGTATATTTAATAGACACCCACATATACACACTTTATTTACCAGCTTTATTAGGTTAGATCTGTGATCACGTTATATGTTCATGTGTTGCAGCCTGCATAGCTCTGCAGTGACGAACAAACGAAGTGGCCACTTTGTCTCGAGCCTGCTGAAATCCATTCTTCATATAACATGTATCTCTAACTACATTAGCTAACATCAGACTAGCTCCTTGCTAAGCCAGCCAGCAACAGAAACCCACACAGCGTTGACTTCCTCGCGACTGTAAACAACGACCCGAGGATGAGCGGCAGCCGTGACGGGAAACACGGCATCGAAACACGACTTACTTGAGCTGTGAAAGCGTCAGAAGCCGTTAAATGTCTTCAGAGGCCCCCCCACGGAAACCATCAGACTGCAGACAGGTCAGCCTACCGTCTGTGTTTTGTTGGAGCACGTGAGCCAACCAGTGGTTCTCCACGAGAGACATCCGGGAACTACGCGCACGGAGCGATTTGGAAGTCCCTCATTGGTTGAGGTGTTTGATGGGCGGGCCTTTGAGCCAATCAGAGTAAGACACGAGTGTGACGTCTGCATAGTAAACAAACAGCCCGCAGCCTATCAGCACGCAGAGGAGCCGAGCCCCGGCGTGCGGTTGTGTAACACAACACACAGTGATGGAATGTAACTGGAATATACCTTTGTGGGTTTTTTTAATTGAATGCTACTTTCTACTTCTATTCCAAAACATGCAGAGGAAAATATAAATATATAATAATATATAATATTAATTAATAACTTAATATATATATATTAATATTGATTAATTAATAACTTAATATATATTAATATTGATTAATTAATAACTTCATATATTAATATTAATTAATTAATAACTTAATATATATACAGTACCAGTCAAAAGTATGGACACACCTCCTCATTCAACTAGTTTGAAGAATCTAAAATATAAAACATATTCTGGTTTGTTGAACATTTGTTTGTTTACCACATCATTCCATATGTGTTCCTTCATAGTTTGGATGTCTTCAGTATTAATCTACAATGTAGAAAAAAAAAATAAAAAAGAAAGAAAGTAAAAACATTGAATGAGAAGGTGTGTCCAAACTTTTGACTGGTACTGTATATATATAATATATATGTATATATATATCCAACACAAATGTCTGAAGGCAGTAGTTACTTTGCTTATTAAATAATAATAATCCAATAATATGATATAAGATAAAATAAGATAATCCTTTATTAGTCCCGCAGCGGGGAAATTTGCAGGCTTACAGCAGCGTAGAGTAAAGTGCACACAAGAGACATAGTAGAAGAAAGACAAGATAAAAGTAAAAAATGAAAATAAAAATAAAAACAAGTATTATAAATAAGCAATAAAAAACAGTAGAAAATCAACAATAACTGAAATATTATATTTACAGACAGAACACTATTTTAACTATTATTGCAAAAATATACTAAAATATAACACTAAGAGGGGCCATTTTGCTGCTAAATGAATATTTTGACTTTGACACCAGTAAGATTTGAATGCTTTTTTGTTAAGATACTTCTTCCACCACTCCACCAATACATAAATATACAATAAATAAGAGACTTTTTGAAAGTTTATTACATCAAACTGTAGTCACACATGTTGCCCATCAGCTGACTCTAATTTCTCAACTGTTCCTCTCTGCCTTCCCCTAAGGTCTTGGCTTTGTGTAGTTTATGCGTTTCTTGGGTAGTTGTTCAGTTTGAATATATATTCTTAGATTTTATTATGATTAAATTAATTCATTTATTTTATTTTTTACTTGTTTTTAGCGTTTTATCATTATTAAATTTGATTATTGTGATTGTTTTACCCTCTACAGCACCTTGAGATTTCATTGTATTTTAAAGTGTGCTATATAAATAAAATCCATTATTATATTATTATTATTATTCACTTTTAAACACAGTGATTTTTTTTTTCTAACTCTGCCAGCCAGAAGACCATTCTGTTTGGTGGTTGTATTGTCTTTTATAAACTTGTATGTTTTGTATGTAACATTTAGAATTGTAATAACTATAGCCAAGTGTTGTAAAAAGTACAATGTTTCAACAGTTCCTACATTGAGTTAATCCAAATACATGTCACTCAGTCAGGGTGGAACCTGACAGTTTCCTTCTCTTACTTTTATTTCACCACTTATTTTAAGATAAAAGCATCTTAAATGAAAGTTGATATCAAGGCCATGAGAGCAGTTGTGCTGTAAGTTGAATAGAGGCAGTTGAAGTGTGTGTCAGCAGTGATAGCAGCTGAAGAGTAAAACATTTTTTCAATCTAACAGCTTTCTTCCCTTAGTTGTATTTTTTTTTGCTCCATAATAATAAAAAAAAACCAATTAAGTAAAATCTCCATTCCACATCAGAGTCAGATGTAAAAACACTGTAGTGGAATAAAAGGATCTAGTTACCAGTGCTAGAAAGGAGAAAGCAGATGTGTTCATCACATGATGAGAAATGTCCAGAAAACACAAGTTTTTGTAAACAACACAAACCCTCGTGTCAGGATTCATTAAATGAACTTCCAGCTTCTCCTCCATTGAGCTGTTTGTTCTGGACGAACTGACGCGGCGCACAGGCGGCGACAGAGAGCTTAACTCCGGGGTGAAACCAAGAGGTGGACGGTGAAAGTGAAAGGAGAAGAGAAAGAGAGAGAAAGAGAGAGAGAGACACAGAGAGACAGAGAGAGACACAGAGAGAGAGAGAGAGAGAGAGAGAGACCCCGGGTCTGGCTTGGAGGCAGCAGCGGCTCAGCAGACTCAGACATGGCGAACATCGCGGTCCAGAGGATCAAGCGGGAGTTCAAAGAAGTTCTCAAAAGCGAAGAGGTGCGGTAACGTTTCCGCCTGTTGTCCCGACGTGGACTCGGCTTCTTATTGTGTTTCTGTTTCAACTCAACCGACCCCTCTGAGGGAGTCTGTGGCCGTGATGGTGGCCACCGACAGCCCCCCGTCGGTGCCAGTGTGTCTGTGCCGCGGGAGGTCAGGCCTCCACAGGAGAACTTCAGCTAGCTTCTCCAGGCTCGGGCTGCAGCTAGCTAGCTTCTCCAGCTAGCTGCAGCCCGAGCCTGTGCTGTTGTTGTCGGTGGGAGTGTTCAGGAAACACCGAGGATTCCGCCTCGTCCACCGACGGGCCGCATGCCCGTAGCTAACCAGCCGACCGAAACAAACCCTCCCTTCACGGGGAACACCCGCCTCGTAAACTAGCCCGAGGTGACTTACGAGAATTAGCCTGTGGCTCCTCGAGCTAGCAGCTGTTAGCATGCTAATGCTAACGACATGTTGACATCTCAAACTCGGTTAGCATAAGCCTGTGGTGTTTACGGTATAACGGCCACCGACTGATCACATATACATGTAAACAGCTGGTTCATAATGGGGCTGGTTTAAGTAGTGTATAGTGTGTGTTTTGTCACGCTACGGCCCGTCAAGTCTGTTTATTGGGGGTTTGTAGTTATGCCAACTTTTGCTAGCTTGGTTCAGTAGCGAGCTATCTACGCTGTTTACGCTATCTACGTTGATGACGTAGTTTACGCTGATGACGTAGTTTAAACGTCCTCAGCGCCTCCTTTACAGTTGTTGCGCCATTTAACAGCCGACATGTCCGCAGCTGTCGCGTTTGTTTGTAACAGGATGTGGTTTCACACTTTGACAGAGACATAGTATGTGAGTGCTGTGATTAATTGAAACGTTGTTGTGTAACGTGTCCTTCTCATTTGTCCCAACAAGACGAGTAAAAACCAGATAAAAGTAGATCTGGTGGATGAGAACTTCACGGAGCTGAGGGGGGAGATAGCAGGTCCTCCTGATACACCATATGAAGGTATTGTCACAGACCTGCATTACAACGACCTGACACGATTTCTGCCACAAGGCTTTAATATTATGATTTGTCATGCTGAAACATTTTCTTGTTTTATTTTCTTTCCAAGGTGGCAGATTTCAGCTTGAAATAAAAATCCCAGAAACCTATCCCTTCAACCCTCCAAAGGTACTTTCTTTCAGGTGCTCCCGTCTGATACCTGCTGCATGTCCTGTACCCGTCGTCCCAAGTCTGAGTGCATGCACGTGCACACTGTCATCCTGGTTAGGGGTCAACACATTCTGCTTTTTAAAAAAAAGTTTATATTTTCTCCTTCCTGTTTTGAGGAACCTGAAGATACTAGCTGATGTAGTCTTATCTGGCTTGTAAAAACCTCCAGGTTTTTTTTGATCACTGACCGCCGTGTGCAAAGGCGCGCCCTCAACTCTAGCTACATAATTGCCAATAAATGAAAAGTGTATGATAAGATAAAATTGATAAAATCCCGTTATGTCAGTGATTTTACATACAAAATCAATTTTGTGATGATACAATAAAGTGTGTTGGGTTTATGGATACAGTAATCAGAGAAGAATGTCTGTTCTTGGCTTATCCAGTTAAGGAAATACCTGACAAATGAGGTACTTTGTCACATTGAATATAAATTTAAAAGAAACCCAATATTGCCAGAAACTAGTTCCGCCCATTGATTTGTAACAGTGACATAAATGGTATGACAAAATCTACCCAAATATGATCCAAACAAGGTCAATACTCAAAGCCAGGATACAAGTGTGCATCTAAGTGTACCCGTTGTAACCCCCCCGTTTTCCTCCATAGTCAAACCATTTTATCGTCGTAACCCCTGTGTATTTTTTTTAGGTGCGTTTCATCACTCGGATCTGGCACCCTAATATCAGTTCTGTGACGGGAGCAATATGTCTGGACATTTTAAAAGACCAGTGGTGAGTGAGATTCATCTGAACCTAGCGAAGCACCTTACTTTGTCTGTGTCTGTGTCCCTGGTCTCAAACCGCCCTCCATGTGTCCGTCTCACCCAGGGCAGCTGCCATGACCCTACGGACGGTTCTGCTGTCTCTACAGGCTCTCCTCGCCGCAGCAGAACCAGATGATCCGCAAGATGCAGTAGTAGCCAACCAGGTGAGAAAGATGTTCTCGGAAACACACTGCATGGCTATCTCTGTATTTTTACTGTTTTGACCTTTTAACCCTGACTGAGCTTTCTGGCTGCATCCTCAGTACAAGCAGAACCCAGAGATGTTCAAACAGACTGCGAGGCTGTGGTCTCACGTCTACGCAGGCGCCCCTGTCTCCAATGCCGACTACACCCACAAAATAGACAAACTCCGTGCGATGGGCTTTGATAAGGTCAGAACCGATTTGCCGTTTTTTTAGTTTCATAACAGACAAATACTCCCGAAAGTTACAATTGGCATTACTTCCACTATATTCCGACATTTTATAAACTAAATTGAGATTGAAAATAGTCAACATAGCCAATTTGTTAGTTGCTACCTTAGTTGACAGCGTGCTCTCGGAGCGAGCAGGGTTTGTGTAGTCTCACTGAAGTAAATGTCAAAAGGATTTACTCTTAAATGATTCAAACATAACTCGCATTTCTTCAGAAAAAGCTGCTCCACGGGTTGACATATTTGATGTTCATACCTGCATACTTTAAAATCATTCTTCAGTTCTTATCAACTGCTGCAAATGACACACTGATCACTATCTTTCTTTTTAAATTCCTCCCCCCCGCTCACAGAATGCAGTAATAGCGGCCTTGTCTTCAAAATCCTGGGACGTGGAAACGGCAACGGAGCTGCTGCTCAGCAACTGAAACTCAGCCAGGTGTGAGGATCCCAACCCCCCCATCATTGCACCAGCCCCAACCCCGGCATCCATTCCTCCATTGCCTTTTGTTTCACATACAATCCCCTCCTCCCCCACATTCACCCCAGCAGTCTGAGCCTTCTCTTATAACAAGTTTGTCTGCTGCAAACTCAACACTGGTAGCACCAATATCGCCAATATGCACACCGCCCCGTGGCCTGTCCGACCCCTCCCCCCATCTGTCCAATACGCTGTCTTTACTCACTAACATAAAATGTGTATCCTTCTTATAAGCCACCGAAATCTTTCACTCATTCATCTTGTCTTCCATGCCCTTCATTCATATGAGCTCTGACATTTTCGTTCCTTTATGTCGCACAGAATCAAATAACTGCCTTTGGCTGCTAGGTTTTCCAGGGTGAAATGTAAAAGGAAATCCAGCATACTGCTCCTCCCAGTACATCACTAAATATCACCTCTAGAAACCAGTTGGACTTTATTGGATAATTCTCTTACAGACATTTAATATCTTAAATGTCTAGCTGGATTAAATTAACTCGACTGGATAGTGTTCTGCATTGAGCAGCGTAATGTGTTTTTTTTTAATTTAATTTTATATAATATCACATAGCTGCTGCATAACCTTGGTTTTTTTTTGTCTGTAGAATTAGAAAACTTAACACAAACATCTGCACAAAAGGAAAAAGTAACCTGTAAATAGATGCGTGTAAATTTGAAAATGCATCGGGGATATACTTTCTTTTTTTTTTTTTTTCCTTACATGGCATTGTAAAAGAAATGATTTTAAATATAAACTATGCCTAGTTTACAACTACATGGAGAAATCTTTTTGTGCTTTTGTGATCCATCAGGAATCCCTCTGAAATGGCTGGTTAATTTGTTTTTCCTTTCTTAAGATTGTTGTTTCGGGATGGCTCAGCCAAAGTCCTGGCCCTAATGGGAAAGGAAGTGACAGCCAGTTCAGGCCCCTGAAGGTCATCACATGCCACCTTTTTTTCTTGTCTGATTGTCCTTGCATGTTCTCGGCTGCCTTTTAATTTTCATTTGGCCAAATGATGTGGTGATGGGGGGGGGGGGGAGGGGGCGTCTGTTTGATCTGACATCCCTTCAGACTTGATGAACTGCCGAGACTTTTTCCCCAACCTGTGGAAACAGACGACTGGGAGATCCGCCCCGAAAGCCACTGAAGTGCACGCACACAGTTTGGCACGACCTGAAGCCTTCTCTGTCCAGTGTGATGCCAGAATGCTTTCTCTTCTGCTCCGGGCAGATTCGCCCGACGACCAACAGGAAAAACACACCTCAAGAAGGAGTGGGAGCGACTCTGAACGGCCTTAAGGATTTTCAGTTTGCAATGCTGTGGTTTTATTATTTTTAACCTCGTTTCAGAGCAACCAGGTCACTTTCAGCCACCGATTAAGGGTCCGCTCGCCCTCTTCAATCCTAATGTGGATCAGTAAGAGGGGGAGCTTCGTCACTTATCACCGATCAAATCCAACAGCACTCAAATCAAAATGTCGGGACGTCCCCAAACATGCTTTACTACACAGCCAAATAAAATGCTCATTGAGGTCTGACGCGTCGTTTAAGAGGCTGGGACTCCTCTGAAGCAGATAACAGGCCTGCAGTATTTTCAGACATATTTGTGGTACATGGACTGTAAAGAAATGTTATTGAAGTGGGGCGGCGACAAATCCTCACACACGGCCTTTTTTTTTTTTAAAAAGGCAAACCCATCTTCCCCACCAACACAGTGGCATATTACAGAACTACATGGAGTTTCCATGCTCCCACTCCACAGACTGAAGACAGTTTCCAGCCAGAGCCAAAAAACAAAAGGCGTTCTCCATCTCCTTGACTTGTAAATAGTCCAGTTCTTGATAAAGAGCCGTCTCGTTATCACTAGAGTGCACCATTGAATCTATATTTTTTAAGAAAAATAAAGGACAAAAAAAGGAAGAGGCCCCCCTCCTCCCAGTCTTCCTTGTTTTCTCACTATGTACAATATTGCACGAAGATGAAGCATAGAAAAAAAAAAAGGGGCTGTCGCATCTCAGTTTGGATCGAGACTTATTTGTCCTTTTGTTTCCTTGGAAGCGAGCATCAGCAGTATAAAAAGCATGGTTATTTATTGTGACAGTGTCATGTTTCTTTGATTAAAAAACAAACAGTGGAAACATACGTTTGATTCTGGTCGAGTGTCTTTGCTTCTGATAACTGTGCTTCATAGACACTGATCAAGACAAAGCACTGGTAACATCTAAAGAAGGTAAATATGATCATGAGAATAGGCACACTTTAACTACATCAAAAATAACTTGTCTTCAACATTACCTTTGAGGTTTCCGCTCACTCAATGCTCAACAGTAGGTGTTAACCAGCAAGTCATATGATAGAAGTACAAAATAATATTTCTGTGTAAAAGATGAACAAAAACCTGAACACGTTTTTGTATAGTAATATATAATTTATGAATTCCAAGGTGAAGTACGGTTCGATACTTCAGCAGTAAAAAAAACAAAGCAGTCATTCAAACCCAGCACGGTATCCAGAAATGTTTGACCGCTTAGGTTGGTCCGTGAACACACCGGGAATAAATCAGAAGCCTTTTTAAAAGCGTTACAGGTGGCAGTTAAGAGTCCAGGGTTTCTAGCGGGCCTTGTGTGGCTGTAACCCAACTAAAGAACCTCAACATACCAAAGTTTATAAAATGCACAAATCTTATGCTATGATGATGTTCCCATAGTTCAGCTGTTTGCTGCGATTTGTGTTAGATATTCAAACTGCAAAGTTCCACGTGGGTATTTACAAAATACGACTGAGAAAAAGCTTAAAATGAAAAAATTGTTCAACGGACACAAGGAGAAAGAGGTCAGGAGACATACAGTAGGATTTTTTTTTTTTTTTTCCCAGGGAATTTAATAAGCAACGATCATAACCAGATTAAAACGTTTGTAAAATGTCCATCCTGTTTTTTTTTTTTTTTTTTTTTTTTTTTCTTAAAAATGGCTCCACAAAAGAAGCAAAGAGCAACAAACACAAAGGGAAAAAAAATAACATGTTTTTTTTTTCGAGTAAGACCTACATACAATGAGCTTCAAATCATGACTATAAGGTATTTAAAACCTTCTAGGATGTCAGTGGTTTGTGTCTGTCTGTGTGTGCGTCTGTGTGTCTGTGTCTGTGTGTCTGTGTGTGTACATGTGTGTGTTTAAGAAAGGTCCATAATGTGTCCAGGAAAGCTTTAGAGTCAGAGAAGCGCGTACGGAGGGCTGGGGAGGTACGAGGAAGAGTCTGGCCCGATTCTCTACAGTCTTGATTTCACTTTCGCCGATTTCCTCTTTACCTGAAAGACAACAAAGTTCAGAGTCAGAGCAGTGACCTCTTTGATCCTTAAACATGGCTGACACAGCGACTGAACAGAATGACAACCTAACAGACGTAATTATATGGGGCTGGTTCTTTAAAACGCACAGTATGTTAGTGATCCTTAGAGATTATGGTAGACATGTCTTTCAACATTGGTAAGAGCTGGGATGTGTTTCCGTTTTTTAATGCTAAGCTAGGCTAATCACCTCCAGGCTCCAGCTCCACTTTAAATCGAGAACGGGTTGACTGACATAGAAGAGGACACACCTAAAAGGGTCTCGGGCAGGGTCAGTGACCTTTTTAATACGAAGTGAAGCTTTTAAATGTTCTTGGTAATGTCAACATTAAGGTTAATATTAATTTGACACCAAATCTAAATCTCAAACGGATCAGTAATTGAATTCAAAGGTAACAGGACATTTTGATTATATGAGAGCACTATACAATAGGGCTTGTTCATCTGCAGTAAACTTGAAAAGAAGGTTAGGAGTACTAGCCACTCGGAGGCAGATGATGGATGTTGGAAAAAAATGTTTTCAATCAAATTACAGTTTATAACAGGCAACTGCCAATGGCTGTAAAAGATGATCGTATGTGTACAGATTGTAAAGCCCTCTCAGGCAAATTTGTGATTTAGGGTTATACAGACTTAATTGAATGAATGAGCACTTTAACATTTACAAAAATATCTCTTTTTTACACTTATTGCTAGTGTGCCATTGGTCAAGGTAGCCTAACCCTGATCTAGACAGTCCTGTAAAGCCCTCTAGCAGAATAAACTGTGTTTAGAGACATCCCTGGTTCAAACCAACTCACTGCCAGCCCACTGTCAGGCTCTCCCTGTCTTCCAGAAGGAACACCCCTCCTTGCAGATTTGGTACCATCCTGGCTATGTGTGTCGGACCAGGCTGCACGGCTGCTCTGCCCCTGTGTGGGGAGGCATCTCTCTGCGTCCTTCCTGCCACAGAGAGTGACCTCTGGGCTGGACTCCAGCTCTATCTCAGTGTCTCCCTCGCTGCCCAGGAGGAGGGCCCCTGTCCCTACAGCTCTCCCTGTCTCCTTTCCAGGCTCCAACTCTCTCACTTTCTTATTCTCACTGCTCACATATGGCCACCTGAAGAGAAGAAAAGTCAATATCCTACCAAAGCTACGCTAAGCTAAGCTACTGAGGTCAATTCCATTTTAAGCTACTTTCTGTCGCACATTTCCTCTTTCCTTGTCTCCTTCCTCCAGCCTCACCTCTGCAAGTCAATCTGTCTCTTCGTCCCTTCGTCGTTCTGCTGCTGCTGTTTCGACATCTTGATGTTGATTGAGTCTGGCGACGGGTTGGAGTTTGGGTCAGCCGCCCTCTTCCTGCCCTTGCCCGCTCCGCCTCCGGTCGGCACCACCGCTCCCTCTTTTTCGGTAGGGACGACTGCAGCGGATTTGGGTGGGCGGCCACGCCGCTTGACGGGAGACGCCTCCGTCTCGTCATCGGGGGTCACGTTCTGACTTGGCTCCTCCTGAGAGAGACGGTGAGGGCAGCTCGGTCAAGATAACGGCGCCTAACGCTGTATCGTACTTGAAGCTGACTTAAGGTTGTCCCCTCTGCGCTTACCTTGCTCGCCTCTTCATTCTTGATGATTGGGTTCTCGTTGTTTTCCTGCGCTCGGCTCTCTGATGACTCCATGGCAGCGTTGCTGTTACTAAAAGACACATTTTAAAAGTTGAAGAAAGCATTTACCTTGATGACGTGCATTTGTGCGTGTGTGGCGCGTCCGTACCTGTTCTTATTGATAGCAGAGGAGCTGAGTAGAGAGGAGTTGGTGCTGGTGTTACTGGTTGTGTCTGAGGCCGTGGTGGTCTTGGTGAAGATCCTCCTCCCTGGTACCGTCAGAGGCTTGTTCACAGCTCCCAACACTGGAGATGGTTTGGGCTGAGTAAAGAATGGAGAGTTAAGGATTTTAGACTGGCAAGCATTTGATAGTTAATTTTTTTGTTTTTACACATGAAAAAAAAAAAAAATCGATGGGGATAGAATGTTCGATTAGGCTTCATTGTATATCTATACATCATATATCTCGGCTCACCTATGCTTCTACATGTGGTTCTTTGACATTCACCCTTTAAATTCATTCTACAAGGGCTGACGACTCAAGCATTTTACCACTGATAGTATAAATATAAAATTAAAGATATTCTCAGCTTGCAGTAATACGACACATTTTTTTAACCTTCTAAGTAATAAACGCTAAAGAAGTGTTCAGTATTTATGTATTCTTCCTTCATATTAAACTACACTGTGTTAAGCATTATTGACTTTCATCTGGATTACTGAGTGTTCATTAAAGCGCTTACCTTTCCACTGAGCAGCATTTGTCTCATCTCTGTTGACAGATACTCTTTATCATTTTTGAAGTCCTGTGGAAATAAATCACACCAGAAACCTTTGATTAGCATACACTGCTCGAGCACAAAGGGCATGGCTTCGTCTTTAATCTGAAAAGCGTGTCACTGTTTATCTACTACTGAGTGGATAGAAGTCATTCATAAAGTTTCTCTATACAATATTCAGAGCCTTAACTAAAAAGCAAACAACTATTGTCTATGTAAAGATATAAAAAGTTTACTTGTTTGTGTTCGCCAAGTTACTGCTCAGTGACTTTTTCTTAATTTTTAAAAGGCGCATTATACAAATATAATTTACAGGGCGTCCAGCTATTCAATATAGTAGCTGTGAAGTTATAATATGCCTAAGCCCTAGGCCTTCTGTGACATTACCCACCACACCTCAGGTTCAGACCGTTTATAGATGAAAAGCAAAGTCCATAAACAAAACATCATGGCCTTTATAATGCTGATTAATCACCCAGAATTCACTTAAAAAGTAGAAACCAGCCAAGTGGGAAAGCATGTTCTCTTGTGTGCGGAGCACCAACTAATAGACTCCTGGAAGTAAAGAGTTCAAAACAACAGACGGTGGAGATCTGAAACATGATGCATCACTAACAACATCAACAAAAAACACCACAAAGTAATTGGGAATCAGCCTGCAGCCTACTTGTCCGTGTTTAATAATTTGCTAAATAAATATTTTACACAAATGTTGCATGTACATGACCAGCTGTAACTATAGTCATCAGGTATACGTTTGTTTTTCTCTGCGGCATCCATGAACGTTACATTGCTGCCATCTACTGATACAATTATGCAATAATAGCTACAGATTTACAGATACAAATCACTATGCATTTATTTGGTCATTGTGTTTGAAGAGTTTTGTAACTTAATATTTGTTTCGTGGAGTCCCATGAGACTACTCACAGCCGCCACTCTGACTGCTAACACGGCGGTAAAATCTGATAACGTTTGTCGGGACAGCGTCTTCACAGAAGCCTAGAGACCACCTTCTGGTTCCCGGTTAGATAAACACTGGTATCTCTGTCGGCACTATTGTCGATGTTGGCACCGTTAGCACGATCGCCATGTTGAGAGCCGTGTGGAGGCAAAAGAGATGCTCTGAATTTCGTTACAGACCCTTTAAGAAGAATTTGAACTTTTCAGTGAGGATACATTTTTCCTCAAAGAGAGGAAAAGGGAGTCTGATAGGTGTTTGTTTAGAAGCATAAATACATCATCTACATATGTCTGTGTGTGTGTGTGTGTGTGTGTGTGTGTGTGTGTGTGTGTGTGTGTGTGTGTGTGTGTGTGTGTGTGTGTGTGTGTGTGTGTGTGTGTGTGTGTGTGTATATTGCCTTGTCCTGTACGATGAAGAACTTGGACGGTATGACGGGGTCTTTCGGAGAGTCCAGGTGACACGCAGTGCTCTTGTTGGCGATAACGAAGAGAGCGACATCACAGACAATATACAGCTTCTGTAACCAAGGCAACATGAGACACACAGTTAGGATTGTTTGACTCGTCCCACAGAGTTCTTAGATATTGGTTTTAGCTTCCCAGCTGGCCTCTTTACAAAGTCTGCCTTCCCATGAACATGAATTTCCCATAATGATCTTATAGATTTAAAAACAAAAAGCGGACACCAGCTTGTTTTCCTAAAGACAATTACTCCTAAAGCTTTATGTTAATGAACAAATGAAAAAATGTTTGTTTCAAGAGATGCGAGCAAGATAACATGCTTATGGACCCGATTCCGACTAGGCTGCTTAAGGAAGTTTTACCTTTAATTAGCAATTCTTTATTAGAAATTATCAATCTGTCTTTACTAACGGGCCATGTACCACAGGCCTTCAAACTAGCTGTAATTAAACCTCTTCTTAAGAAACCTACTCTTGATCCAGAGGTGTTGGCTAACTATAGACCTATATCTAACCTTCCGTTCCTCTCTAAGATCCTTGAGAAAGCAGTAGCAAATCAGCTCTGTGACTTTATGCATAACAATAGTTTATTTGAGGATTTTCAGTCAGGATTTAGAGTGAATCATAGCACAGAGACGGCACTGGTGAAAATGACCAATGACCTTCTAATAGCGTCAGACAAAGGACTTGTCTCTGTACTTGTATTGCTAGACCTTAGTGCTGCATTTGATACCATTGATCACCAAATCCTATTACAGAGATTGGAGCATCTTATAGGCATTAAAGGAACCGCACTTAGCTGGTTTAAGTCGTATTTATCAGACCGATCTCAGTTTGTATATGTAAACAATGAAAGCTCGATGAAAACCGGGTCAGTCACGGAGTTCCACAGGGGTCTGTTCTTGGACCTATTTTATTTACCTTATATATGCTTCCCTTGGGGAATATTATCAGAAAAAACTCAGTAAACTTTCATTGTTATGCAGATGATACCCAGTTATATCTATCAATTAAGCCAGACGAAACTAACCAGTTCTCTAAACTTCAAGCATGTCTTACGGACATAAAAACCTGGATGACCTGTGACTTCTTAATGTTCTGAAAAAACAGAAGTTATCCTACAAGGCCCAGATCACCTTCGAAATCAATTATCTAATGATATAGTTTCTCTTGATGGCATTGCTCTAGCATCCAGCACTACCGTTAAGAACCTTGGAGTTATCTTTGATCAGGATCTGTCTTTTAACTCTTATATAAAACAGATCTCAAGGACAGCCTTTTTTCATTTACGTAACATTGCGAAAATCAGGCAAATCCTGTCTCAAAGCGATGCAGAAAAACTAGTTCATGCATTTGTTACCTCTAGACTAGATTACTGTAACTCCTTATTATCAGGCTGCTCTAATAGGTCTCTTAGATCTTTACAGTTGATCCAGAATGCTGCAGCACGTGTTCTAAGAAAAACTAAGAAAAGAGATCATATTACTCCAGCTTCTCTGCACTGGCTCCCTGTTAAATCAAGAATAGAATTTAAAATTCTTTTACTTACCTACAAAGCTCTAACTGGCCAGGCACCGTCTTATCTTAAGGAACTTATAGTTCCATATTACCCAACTAGAAAGCTGCGCTCAATCAATGCAGGGTTACTTGTGGTTCCTAGAGTATATAAAAGTAGGATGGGAGCCAGAGCCTTCAGTTATCAGGCTCCTCTTCTGTGGAACCAGGTTCCAGTTTCAGTCCGGGGGGCAGACACACTCACCACTTTTAAGAGCAGGCTTAAGACCTTCCTTTTTGATAGCGCTTATAGTTAGGGCTGGTTCAGGTTCGCCCTGGTCCAGCCCCTAGATATGCTGCTATAGGCCTAGACAGCCGGGGGACTACTTAGAATACACTGAGCTCCTCTCTCCTCTCACTCCCTCTTTATGAATTAATCTCCTATTTATGCACATTACTGATTTTGCTTCTTCCCCAGAGTTCTTGTGCTTTCTCGCCTCGCAGGTTCCCAGGAATCGGGGTTATATTTGGACTGTCATCGTGCCACCTGCTGAGGCCCCGCTGACACCCACTACTACTACCACTACCACTATCATTATTAGTCACATTACTATTATTATTGCCTGTACTATTACGCTTATTGACTTGCTTGTACCCTGGAGTCTTTGTGCTTTCTCGCTTCGCAGGCTTCTATAAATTGTGGCTGTACCTGGACCGTGGTCGTGCATCCTGCTACGGCCCTGCTGACACCGACTGCTACCACCATTGTTATTACTAGTCACATTACTATTACTATTACCTGTACCATTAAGCATTTTAGCTTTACTTCCACCCTGAAGCCCTTTTTGCTTTCTCGCTCTGCAGGTTTCCATGAATCGTTGTGGTACCTGGACCGTAGTCGTGCCTCCTGCTGTGAGCCGACTGACACCCACTGCTACTTCGATTATTATTATTAATCACATTACTATCCCTATTTTCATAATTATAATTCTACTGTAATAATTGCTGCTGTTATTATAAGTAGACTTATTATATGAATCATTTATGTCATATACATTGAATGTGTTGTATCTCTGTTATCATTCTGTTCATTCTGTACACATGACATCTATTGCATTCTGTCCATCCTGGGAGATGGTTCCCTCCTCTGTCGAAATAATTTCCATTGTGGGACTAATAAAGGTTTCTTTATTTTTTCTCCCTGTTAAAGGATCCCTCCTCTTTTTTTCCCAGAGGGGAGTTTTTCTCCCTGTGCTGATGTGAGGGAAGGACAGAGGATGTCGCATGTGTACAGATTGTAATTTGTGATTCTGGGCTATACAAAATAAACTGAATTGAATTATGGAAGAATTAAATTTTATTTTTTTATTTTATTTTCATTTTGAATATTTTAGAGCTGTGTGTGATTGTTTATGATGCTTGTTACTGTTGTTTGCCACACTGAGTAAGTAAAAGTGGGTTTCTCTGTGTGTGTGTGTGTGTGTGTGTGTGTGTGTGTGTGTGTGTGTGTGTGTGTGTGTGTGTGTGTGTGTGTGTGTGTGTGTGTGTGTGTGTGTGTGTACCTCATTGGCTTTTGCGTCATCAGGACACTGTGCATCCTTGGTCTGTTTGATGTTCTCTACCATCTTCCTTAAAAAGGCATGACTGTTGTTCTCATTCTTGGTCATCAGAACTTCCAGCATGAACCACAGACACCTACGCACAGAAGCAAAATAATCATCACCACATAATCACCACTGATATCTTAATAGCGTTATAAGTCAAGACCATAAAATGTTATGTTATGTTATATATATAGAAAAACCATATATATATATATACATATATATAACATTTTATAACATATATATATATATATATATAGTATAGTTTGTCAGCACTCACTCTTTAATGTCTTTGAGCTGTTCATATTCATGTGGTTTTGTGAAGTCCGGGTCGTGGGCTAGCAGGTGGATCATATAGGGAACGACATACTCAGGAAGGAGGGATACTAGTTTTTCTGTGGGAAAAGAAGGAATTACGAATGTTAATGTCTGTTTGTATGCACTTTTTCAAATTGCAAACATAGAAATAATAAGTGGTAATGTCAGAAGTATCACAAAAACATTGAAATATTGCATAACAGTTGGTACATCGATAAAAACTAAATGCAACAAAGTGCAATGAAAACAGAGATGACAGATAGAAATCATCTGACTAAACCTTCCAGTCTGGCATCCGCACTAAAAAAACTGCATCGGATGAAAACATCAGATCTGTGTTGGGCTTCCTGAAACTAATACATGAAATAAACTTTAATGCTATATTTCTATCATGGTTTCCACGTCATCTACATTCGTTTGAGGTTTGATTGGCGTTCTTTTGGCATTCTCTTCTTCTGCATTGGTTTAACGGCAACTGCAAAATTAGCACCACACACTGATGTCATCTATATCCATCCAACTGCTAATATTATATGCACAAGGGCACTGGATGGAAACGGGCATTCATTTGCCTATTCCTATGCAGACTTTCAGGAAATCCTTTTAACTTTGTGCTAGGTTTGGATGGAAACTTGGCTTATGCCATTTTTCAGGTGCTGCTCCAAAAAAAAAAAGCACACAGTAAAACCTTCAGAGCTTTGTTCCCCAAAAAAACAACAGCAGTAGTGTGTAATCACAGAGCGCATGAAAAACATCCATTGGTTGAACACTGACCCTGAGCGAGTGGGTTTTGTTTGATGAACTCCCTGCGGACGGAGATGTTTTTGAGGAGGCACTGTCGGGCGTGTGCGCGGCGCTCCTTCACCGGGTCCTTGGCGCAAAGTGCGAAGACGGCGAGGTACTCCAGCGGCAGCGTCAGTTTGACGAGAGCCAGGTGCAACTTCTGAGCGAAGATCTGACGAACCTGGTAGCACTCGTCCTGTACGTCGGAGGGAACAGACTTAATTCACACAACTTGATCACACAGGAGAGTTGATTAGAATTATCAGTACTGACTAATGAGAATGAACATTGTGTATGTAAAAATGAGGCCCGTTTCACACAGACATTCTGATTTGTCATTGTGAGAAAAGTAGTGACGACAAGAATTCTAAAATCAGGACGAAGCAGCTCAATGGAATTCAGATATCAATAATTTGATAATTTATACAAGTGCTTCTCCTTCCTCCTACATGCCAAAATGTCTTCTGTTAAAGAGGCCTATAAAAGACTGATGTAAAAGTGAGACTGACATTGATGACGAGGCCGCAGAGCTGAAACTGTTCAGGTGTGATGATGTCATGGTAACAGGGCTCCTGGGCCAACTTCATGATGGCTCCACCTGCGGACAGCCTCAGACGGGACATGTCCGACTTGCTGTGAGGAGAAATAAAAGAATGTTAGCAAAGAATAAAATAATCTATTTAATTTACCCGATTCTGTATTAAATGATTTGCCCCTCCTAGTCACCTGATCTTCTTCTGCTCTGTGAGGTCGCCCTCGCTGACCAGCATGGCTGACAGCAGGCGCAGAGTGGAGTTTGCTGACTTGGATTGGTTGTTCTTCATTCCTAGTAACCAGCGCACAAGCAGCTTGATGGCCTGCACCTGTGGGAACAGGAGGAGCATGATTATAATGAGGCAAAGTGAGGTCCTGGAATCTTTCTGTTTTTATTACAAAAGCATCGAAGAAGATTCAAATCTTTGTTGTTAACGCAAGATCACGTTTGTGTGTGACTACAGTAAAAATGCAAAATCAAATTGGAAAAGGAATTTAATAAATGCCACAGGGGTGTTAGCCTCTTACTTTAGCTAGAACCTCAGGTGAAACTTCATCATCCGTGGTCCACAGCTTCCCATTCTTGTTTCCCACCGACTGCAGACATAAAGGCACACCACAGTCACACTCTTTTCTAAACTGGGTTTATTTTTGCTGAAAGTTGTTTTTTATAAAAACAGGATTCTGTGACATTGTTGTAAAACTCTGTAAAAAGTAAAGTAACTGTTTGAGTACACGGCTTCATCTCCACGCACCCTGTCATTCATGAGCAAGTCCTTGACAATGAAGTTGGCTACGATGGACTTCATTGGTGAAGCGAACTGATCTGGGGCCAGCATGGAGATGTGGCCCAGGGAAACGAGGGGAGTGATGAGCTGCTCTGGGACGTCTGCGTTCAGACTACGTGACAGAGGCTGAGGGTGATGGGGAAAACAAGAAAAAACATGTTAAGTTCATCCCAACAAAGAAGTGTCAGTTCAAGAAAAAATAACTTACAAGAAGTATGAACGGGAGACGAGAAATTGATGACTAATTCAAGTTAAAATAAATAAAACAATATTAAACCACTTCCTATTTGTAATACAAGACGCAACCTTACAAATCAGTCAATTAGAATAATGGTCCCCTACCTCAAAAATCTGTGCCAGCTGCACTTCCTTGTTGTTAAAGATGGCGTGGATGCAGTGGACGGCCTGCTTGGCCTGGTGAGGCGTTCCCCGCTTGGCTTTCTGATGCAGGACGGGAATCAGAGTCCTGATGGAAAGACATTAGTCTTACTCAATGCAGATTATTTACTTCATTCACACCAGATGTAGAGCAGTGCACCTAATGTTATGTGGATAATAAAAGTGTGAACCATTCGCCTGTAGATTCTTAAAGAAACCGTCTACTGTCTTAATAAAAATGTTGACAGTTTTGAGTATGAAGTAATTTCTCTCTTACGATCTTATCTGTTGTAGCTCTGTCTCGATCTTCTGCCCCGTGTTTCTGAATATCTGGATGGCGGCCTCAGCCACTTTCTCATCTTCCATCTTCAAACACTGCAGCAGGGATTCGTAGGTTTCTGCTGAGTGGAACGCTGTGGGGTGCGTGAATGACAGGACCTAGAAGGAGAGAAGAAATGTTTTACTTTGTTGCCATTTGTTTGCTGCAAAAAATTAACAATCCCATAACAAACCATGAAAGTAATTTCCATGTTAAAGCCCCCTTTTACTACTATTTCACAAAAAGTATATAACAGTACGTCCATGTCATGTACCTTGAGGAGCTCCAGGCCAGAGCGGATAGCTGCATCGGGGGTAACGCCCTCCTCATCGTCGTCAGCTGTGCCCTCAATGGACTTATTCAGCAGCTTCACCAGGGCACTAAGAGATAACAAATATTACGCTGCTTAAATCATCTCCATGTGATTAACATGAAGAACACCACTTTTTGATATCTTAGGACAGCATAATAGCAAGATTTAAACACAACAGAAATTGTCACACTGTTTTGGTGTGATTGGCCTAGTTTTGGAGATATCAACCCTAGAAATGTCTGCCTTCTCTCCAATATTATGGGATTATCTGACACTCCGCTTGTGATGTTCAAAATGCCCCAAAAAATTAATTTGGAAAACAGGATTGTCTCTTTCCAGAAAGCACGACCCAGTTACTCAGGATAAATATAATGTGTGAAAGATATTCACAACAAAGTCCGTGGATAAGCACTGGAAGTCAGTTCAGTAGTGCGTTTCTCTCTCTCATGGTGTTTTTCCATGAAGCAGAAGGGGTTAAACCCGTCCCCTGCCTGAGGCCTGCGGGTACATCTCTCCACCACTAGGTGTCTCAGTGAATGAGAAAAGCCTGTTCATGCTGTTACACAATGACAGAGACCCAGAGAGTACATGGAACTCCTTATCACTGAGATAGGAAGTGCTGGCCTGCATCTTTTTTGTGCACTGTACAAAAAAGGACATTTCAATCTGATTAACAGGATGGTAAATGCTCTTTCAATTTGAATCTGAATGCAAGTGTTTAGAATTCAACATGTTCCTTTATTTTGTTCTGTTGTGAAAATAAAAAATAAAAAACGACCCAAGCGCAGCACTTGATGTGCTGAACTGGTCGGGATGTTTTTCTGACCTGATGGCTTCAGAGTCGATGTGGACGGGGGCGATGCGCTCCAGCAGGAACTTAACCATCTCCAGGAATGGGTTAGTGGGCTGTTTGGGGAACGTCAACTTCCGGGTGATCTCCCTCTACACACAGAACACAGTTAATACCAACTTTCATGGATTTGTGTAAACATACATCTGCATGCAAATTCAGGCCAAGGTTTGTATCACTTCCTACATGTACCTTTTTTAACTCTGAATATGTGCTCATAGTAATTTACGTCATGGTAAACCATGGGTCAAGTATTGATTAGGTGATGATTAATGCTGTGCACGGAAAAGCTCGTCTGTGAGTGATTAAGTATATATGCCAGTAGAAGTATTCCTCTCACCACACAGATCTCTGCCTGTTTGCAGGAACACGTGGGGCTGATGAGCATCTCCAGCTGGACTCGGAGCTTCTCGTCTTCGCCCAGAACCTGGTTGAACTTCTTCATGAAGTCCTGGGCCTTTCCAGCGTCTGGCAGATTCTCTGCAAACATAAAGAGTTAAAATCTCCATGTCAGGGTAATTGACGACGACCATCTTGAAGAAATGACAAGAGCGTGCGGATTGAAAGTGCATTGTAAGCCTTTGTGTGGTGTCCAACTTACTGGCAATACTCATCAGCTTCCCAAACATGGCCGTGCTATTGGCCTCGGACTACCGGGGTGGGAAAGAGAGACAAAAAATGTCTTAGATATGTTTTGCATTAAAAGACACGGGAAGAGTGGTTAGTTCTGTATGTAAATGTATGTCAACACACCACTGGCAACTTATGTAGGTCAAGCAGCTCTTTGACAAGGCTTCTGAGCATGTTCTGGCACTTCCACATCTCATTCAGGGCCCTGAAAGCAAGGGGGGGGGGGGGGAATAAATGTGCTGTATTGTAATAAAGAAGTTCATATATAGCATGCATACAAAAAAAAACAGGTCATGTATTCATGCGTTTGAGGCGATATTGCAGGTTTTACTGACTTGACGGCGTTTGTGTCCAGGCAGGCATACAGGTAGTACAGACACTTCATCTTCTCCTCCGTGTCAAGACTGTGAGGGACCATGTACTGAGCGAAGATCTTCTCTACTAATAACCTGAAGAGAGGAGGGGAGAGTGAATTGTGTGAAAACATAAAAAATGGAAATCACAATAAATTCACTGCACTAATAAACTTAGTGCGATGTGTACTAATATCACTAGGTTTCAAATAGACAGACATAGTCAGTTGGCTATATCAGCGGTTTCTCTTAACGTTTAGGCTGTTCCTCATGGCAACTAGGGGTGTGCCAAATAATCGTCATGACGATGCATCGCGATTCTAATTTTCACGATCTACTGCATCGATTGTTGACGCCAAGAATCGATTATTAATTAAAAAAAATGAATAATTAAAAAATATGAATAATTAAAATTGCATGAATGGTTGGCGAACATCAAGCATTTCCGGCCGCGCGATACTGCGACAAGTCATTCTTAAACAAAACATGGAGGAGACAGAACCGCCCGGCTCCGTCACATTTCAAGTCTGATGTTTGGAAACATTTTGGCTTTAAAAACAAGGACGGTAAAAACGAAATTGATATGACGAACGCAATTTGCAAACACTGTTACATCGCAATGAAATACTGTGGAAACACAACAAACTTAAGGGCACACTTGCAGAGGCGCCATCCAGAAAAACAAGAGCCGCCAGCGCCACAACCACTGAACAACGCTAAACAAACAACATTCGATTGCAAGCTAGCCCCAACATCTACACGCGCAAAGAAGATTACAGAGTCAATCACCGAGTTCATTTGCCAGGATTTGCGACCATATAGTGTGGTGGAGAACCGTGGGTTTAAAAAAATGATCAGCACACTGGAGCCTCGCTATGTAAAGCCGGAAACAGTTCACTGAAGTAATGGTCCCACAGATGTATGGTGAGGTGAAACTACAGGTAAAAGAATCCCTGGACTCCGCCGAATGCATTGCACTAACGTGCGATGGGTTTCGCGAGCAAAGAAACTGAAAACTGCTGAAGACCAGGCGAAAGACGAGATGGCAAGATACAAGGAGGAAGCATCCCTGCGCTTAGTGATGATCCTCTTGGCTGGTGGAAAGAACATGAGGGCCAGTATCCTTTTCTGTCTCGAGTAGCTAAAAAACACCTGAGCATTCCAGGTACTAGTGTCCCCTCAGAGAGAGTTTTCTCTACTGCAGGGGACATTATCTCTGCCAAAAGGAGTGTCATTTCCCCTGAGCACCTGGACCAGCTTCTGTTCCTAAACAAAAACATAAAGCACTAAGAATGGCATTATAGCTGTTATTGCTAGTTCAACACTTGTTCATTTGTTTTTGAGTGGATACTGGACACTGGACACATGCAGTTGATGCATTTTGCTGCGAGGGATGTTTGCAATATATATATATATTTTTTTTTATATAGTTTTATAAAGCCTATTCACTTTTTGTGGCATCAGTTTGTCCTCTTATGTTTATGAAATGATATTGTTGTTATAATGGCAGCTACTTCCAAAAGGGGAAATGTTTGAATGTTTTCATTTCATTGGTTTAAAGGACCACTGAGGCCATGTAAACGGCACTGATTATCCTTATTTTGTTATTTTAAGTTTTATAAATCCTTAGCACTTCTTGTCAGTGTATCCAGTAATAGTCGTTTCAATAAATACAGCTATGTATGAATTGAGTTGCTTTGAGTTATCAATTGAACACACTATCCAGATCATACACAGCCAGTCAGCCACTGGTAATGGCTTAATTTTTTTTTTTTAACAGTGTTCAGTGAAAATTCGCAATGCATCGCAATGCATCGCAATAATTCAAGTATCGCGATGCATCGTGATAGAATCGCATCGTGGCATGTGAATCGTGAGAATCGAATCGTGACTTCTTTGGCAATACCCACCCCTAATGGCAACCACCACTTTAGAAATGATGCCAAGGCTAGACAAGTACCCAACAGCCGTGTGGTTCTTATCAACATTAAACTACATGTCGTGTGTATATGCTCACTTGTCGTCAATGCTGTTCTGATAGTAGATGTGCAGCAGTTTGTCTTTGATCCAGCTGATCTTCAGGGCGGACTCCTTCCCGGCCTCGTGGTGCAGACAGTACTTCTTAAAAAGCTGAGCGAGGCCCATCATTGCCTCTTTACGCACACGCCACTATAGAGGGAGGGAGGGAGGTTTAAATGAAGATGAGGTACATTTTAAAGTATGAAAAAACAAACTCAGTCTAAGCAAATATAAACTTTGATAACCTGAATGTTAATGTGGTTGAGATGTGACTGATGATGAATAGAATGAATTAACATAATACTATAGCTGCTAAAACAATTTGAATGACAGAGGGAGCTCAAATTTGAAAGCCAAATCGATGTATCCACCTGCTTCTACGACTAACTGAAATGCCGTTTGATTCTGACACAAGAAGGCACATTTGTCTCACCCTCTTGTCTAAGGTCCTCTCTCTTACGAAGCCCAACAGCTGGTCATTGACCAAGTTGAGGTCCTTCTTCCCGGCGTTGATGATGGTGACGATGACATCGTGGCGGATGGCTTCCTCTGGGTCGTGCGAACGCACCTTCAAATACTCTATATCAGGAGAAAGACACGCAAACACATTTTTGTGTCAGAGCGTAATGTGAAAGAAAGGATTGAATAGAGAGGAGACAGGAGAGGGAAGAAGATGGTGTGTCAGAAAACACACCTGTCAGGTCTTTGGCCAGGTCGGGGTGGTTCATGAGGCAGTGGCTGGCAAACTTAACACACTCTAGCCTGACTGGAACATGGATGTCATTAAACCTGGGGGGGAAAAAAAACACATCAGTTATACTTAATGAAATCTCCTGAATTAAGCATCATTTAAGAAGAGAGCAGGTGAGCCAGTTGGTGACTGACTGAGGAAATTCCTTCTCCGGCTTCATGAGTTACCAAGGCTTAAAAAGCATAACAAGGGGTTTAGTTTAAAACACCCACGTGTGTGTGTGTGTGTGTGTGTGTGTGTGTGTGTGTGTGTGTGTGTGTGTGTGTGTGTGTGTGTGTGTGTGTGTGTGTGTGTGTGTGTGTGTGTCGTGTGGACGTAACTCACCGTCCTAAGAAGCACTGCCACAGCGGTCTGTTCTGTGACGCCAGCTCTGAGTCTTTGGCCCCAAACAACTTGGCTAACAACCGAACAACAGCTAGACGCTCCTCGCCGTCATTGCTCTGCAAACACAAGAACACAAATTTAAAAAATGCAAGTTGCGTTTTTTGGGCTCTTTTTCAAACTAATAAGGATTTTCTCTTGTCCTGCTTACTCGCCTTAAGCAAACCAAACAGTGAGACAAACTGTCAACTGGCTTGTTTTTTTTGATCCGATACCAGCATAACATGTAGCCCGTTTGCATACAGAGCGGAGGAACAGAATCAGGAATACAAGATGCAATGATACATATTCATAATTGTTTAGCACCTCAACAAAAACATGGAGGTCAGGATGACTGAATGTGAACATGAATGCCTGTCTGTCTCTGGCTACATCCACAGTGTTCACTTTTTGTTTTATCAAGGTGTTTTAAATCAAAAAGGATGTCTTTCCGTACAAGCGTTTTAGCGCCATTTTAGAAATATTCTCAGTCCACATGACCAGGGACGCTCTTTTTTTAACAAGATAACACACATGACGATGGGCATTATGTTGAACTACTGAGAGGCAAAACTGACTCAGGATAAAACAAAAAGTCAGTTTAACCATTAGCCATTGATAGTGCCTTACAAAGGGTTCAACAATGACAATACAAGGAACTAACACAACTGTGGTCTGAGATGAGTTGTGTGCTTATTATTTTGACTGTTTGTGTTTGTTGTTGTATTAACCTTGAGTTTGAATTCCAGCTGTGGCATGACAGAGGTAAGCAGCATAGGGTCGATAGCAAACAGTTCCTGGATCAGGTCAAACACATGCTCCGACAGGTCGCTGACCGATGACTTGCCCATCACTAAAACCTGATTGAAGAACTGAGGAAGGAAAAAGAACAATAAAAAACAGATAAATACTTGATTAAAAAAGGATTTGCTATAGCTAAAGGCAGCAGATTACTTAGACAGCCTTAGGGTAAAAAGGTAGAAAAGCATTTATTCGTTAACTCACATTTGCGATGCACGTCTCGATGGTCTGGACGGTCCTCTTCAGCAGAGTCTTGGCAAGATCATACGCTTGCTTGTTCAGATTCTGTTCCAAGGAAAGTCCAAAAAAAGGTAAACATCTCATTCAGACACTGTTTGTGCTGCAAATGGTACTTTTATTATAATATTTTAATCCTGATTTTTGTCTGTTTTTTACCCGTTATTTAAAAATCTAAAATAAATATCCAGATTGTATTTTTGAAAGACAAAAATACAAAAAAGAAATACAAACAGTCACACAATTCTTTCTGATATCTAGGAATCACTCACATAAATGACATAACTAGTTCATATATATATGAATGTGTTTGTGTGTGTCCCACCTTGTGTGCAGGGATGAGGTTGATGAGGATGGTATCCAGCAGCTCTTGTGTCACACCGTCGCCCTCCATGATGATGGAGCTCATCAGGTCTATCATGTGCATCTGCACTTTCTGATTGTGGCTGTTACTGTGGAGGCAAAAGTGAACATGAATGAAAAGTTGAAACTATCATAATAAATGAGAGTATGGGAGACTACATATTTTGATCCCCTTTACACCTGATAACTGGGCATATATCGATCAATGTGCATTTTTCTAGGTAAACAACGTAAGAAAGGGAGTTATGATGGAGCCTGTCTAGATGTGCAACAGATTCAAAGGCTACCAGTAAAAATGGGAATATGAAAAAGGTCTGATAAACTGTGATATTAAGAATTTTATAGCAAAATAACAATATGAAGGGCCTTACTTGATGACAGAGAAGAGCGTTTTGAAAAGCTGGATGAAGATCTCGTTGCAGTCCTCCAGTTCAAAGCATATGTTGTACGACTTCACCCATGCCAGGTTCTAGAGAAACACATATAGACACGTTAGTCCTTCATCAGCAGTTTGCTCAACTGTCCTGTGAACCACAGTTAACAAAAGTTTTAGCACCCAGAGGTTTCTACATCAGCGTCTTACCTCCAGCAGGTAGAAGTATCTGTTGAACTGAGGGCTCTTAGTGTCTTCCAGTCCCTTTAGCTGTCTGGTGATGAACAGGAATATGTCCTGGAGAAAGACAGGAAAACACTTGAGCATGAGTTTGAGTTCTTTGTTTTTTTTCATGTTAGTTTTGGTGAGTGCTCAACAAAGAAGAAGTTTGCCGGCAAGCTCTCAAAAACACCAGATAGGACGAGAAAACTCAGTGACAAACACCTCAGGTAACATTGGAAATCTCACAGTGATGTTCAATGTGGTTTTTACAGGATACTCTTAGATATAGATGGCACTTTGATGTGGTAAATCTTCTGCTAACTTATCAGTCTCTTAATGTCAACATAGAGAACAGGCCTCCTCCTCTTTTTCTTGCCTTTCTTCTTTTTCTACGCCTTCGTTCTGGCTGATTGGTATATAGAAAAAGTTGTCGCTGTCCAGTATTGCCAAGTTTCATTGACATTACAGATCCTGTTGTGAGAACAGCTCGCACATTGGCCAGCAGGATCCCGGCATACAATCTCAGAGCAAGCCATAATATTTATCCGATATTTGCAGGAAAAATTCTCCAAAAAGGAACCAACACCACAAACTCTATGACTCGAACTAGCTGAGGTGACCCCTAGCTGACAGCCAGCTGCTTTGACGGCATCCATGTGTCGCTCAAATCAGCCACGCCCTTAATTATGCCTACCTTTAAGCCTTAATATAATTTAAAACGGGTGAGTTACATAAAATTTCACTCCCTAGTAAAGTTGACATAAATGAGTGAACCAGCTATGGAGACCGCAACTGTTTTTTTGAACCAGGCGGTAAACAGTTTTATTTCTGCTGTAAAGTTGGACATTTTAACATGGGGATTTTGAGATACACTTGCTTTTGGAGCCAGCCTCAAGAGGTAATTTGAGGAACTGCAGTTTCTGGCACTTCTGCGTTGGCTTCATTTTCCAGCCTCAGAGGTTGCCGCTTGGTTTCTATAATAAGACCAGTTAACGATGCATTTTACATGAGGTTGCTAAAACATGGCATTGAATGAGTTGAACACTAATGACTTTCCCAGACGTATTAAACAGGCCCTATTATGCTATTTTCCGGGTGCATATTTTTATCTCAAGTATATACACAACATGTTTACATGCGTTAATGCTCATAATCCTCCTTGTTTTTCTCATCCTGGCTGTCCTGCAGCACCTCTTCTCACCCTCTCTCTGAAATGCTCCATTGTAGCGCTTGCTCCTCCCTCCAGAAAGTAAAGTCTGCTCTGATTGGTCAGCTAGCCCGCTCTGTTGTGATTGGTCAACATTTCACATTTCAAAAAACTCTTCCTTCGGAGCTCCAGCTCCATCTCTCTCCTTTGTTGTTTGAGGGCCAAACTAGCCGGAAGGAGTTTTACGTCACTTCCGTAACATTGTGACCTCATAAAGTTAAGGAAGTGAAGGAGAGAATTCAATGGAGCCGTTTCATGCAGCTCAGGAGCTTCTGAGGGGGAGGGTAACTCCTTTTAGGCGTGGACTTCAGGTTTTACACTCTACGGACCTTTTACATGTAAAAAAATATATATAACACACTAAAGCAGGAAAAAGTGGAAAAGCATAACAGGGCCACTCTAAGGTAAGATATATAACACCATTCTAACGTAATAGAATTGTCTTTTATTTTATTTCCCATATTTTTGTTAGTTAGTGAATACATAGAATCTGCAGACAGCCGTTATTACAACTGGTGTAAACCGGAAAACTGAAGCTTGGACTGCTTTTGAAAACTACTCCATTTAGGATGGTACTTAGTCACTTGCTAGAGGATTTCATACGGTTATCCAGGGTCAGTTTGCTTACCTTGAGTTTATCGTGGGAGGTGTAGGGGGCCTCAGGGGCGTAGATCCTGAATATGTCAGCCAGGCAGCAGGCCACCAGTAGCCTGACGTCTTTGTTGGGGTTCCTGAGGAAGAACTCTGAGGCGAGGTGGAGCGCCAGGGCGAGATACTGCTGCTTCTCCTCCTCGGAGTCTTGGTCCATGTCCATGTAGGTCTTCACAACCATCTGTGAGACAGAGCGACATGGGAGTAGGATGAGAAGGGAAACAACAGTTCTACATTAAGAAAAAATAGTTATTAACTTAACACAACATGCACGTTGCACACACAGTGGCAGCTACGCAGATACCGATCATGAAACTCTTCAGTGTCAGTAACACCTGAAAGTCGTTAATAAGCCATGAGGGAACAACCTTAAAAACAAGGTTTGGACAACAAGAAGATCCACTATGTCTACTATGACCATTTAAATTCAAATTTAGGGTTTCCATGAAAGAAAAGGTTCAACATTTTTTATGTATGCTGTCAATTATAGTTTTATGAAAAGAAAGAAAAACATAAATCAGCAGGTCAGATTCAGACAGCAACATCCGAATCTGAAAAGTGAAGCCAATGCAAAAAGTATCTGACACTTGCAATATATCTAATGGCCAGCAGGGGTCAACTCCACTGTGTGCAAAAAGAAGTCTGATTGTATGGAAGTCTATGAGAAAATTACTCTACTTCTCACTTGATTTACTACCTCAGTAAACATTGTAAACATGAGTTTATGGTCTGAATATCTAGTCCTACGTCTGCTTCAATACAGCATGATGTTCATTTAGTAATTGATGGTCAATTTAGAGTCAAATAGACCATAAAGCAGCATGCTTTAGGGCGGTGCTAAAAGCATGCTGTGATTTTAATATAGGGGCCACAGCCGGTGTTGCATATCACATGACTCCTGCTGGCCCTGTAAGACTTGTCCCTATACACAATCATGAATAGTTGCAAAAAGGACATATACCCATAGACACATGATTTTAGCAGCACACGACAGGTTGTTTTTGACAGTGATGTCCCAAGAGCAAGCGAGGAAGGAACAACGAGGAAGTCGGGCACGAATTGTAAATACTGACATGTAGAGAAGCTGAAGCAATTATCCAGTGCAGCTTATAATCCGTCTCAGTTACAAGCCACTTGGCCTGTCAGAGCTTGTTTGCTGGAAACAGCTGCATTCAGTTTCATGTGAGGGTTGAGATGAGAGCAGTGAGCCGTATTTGTGCAACCAGACCATGGAAAAACTAAGAGCTAAATCAGCCTTAAGCAACGTAGAGCTTCAGAGCACACATGACCCTTTGTTATTTAACAGTTACTAAATTCAGTGACGAGTTTAAGGTACTCAAACATTTTCAAGCATCCATAGGGACAATGAAACACAAGAAACAAATTCCCCTTTTTAGAGGTGGAAAGTCTGTCTTTTACACAATTGAATCACCAAAATGAAAAAAGGACTTTAACAGCAATACTCAGATCCTAAATACATTTATTCTTGTATAAAATGTGCTTATTGTGGGGACAAGAAATAACATCCTGTAATATCTTATTTAAGAGTTTTACTGAGTTAACTGTGAACACTACCGCCACTACAGGTTGTATGCATCAATCTTAGGAGGTCCTATGGAGCGGCACTAGGATACCATGCTTTAAACTATCACTTCCTCTCCAAGAGTGATAAGAGTGAGCGTGTTATATGAGAGAGGCGAAGCAGAGCAGAGGAGCTCAATATACAGCCAGGCGGGGTGGGGGATGGGCCAACAGCTTCAGCAGACTGCAGAACACACACACACGAACACACGAACACACGAACGAACGCGCGCGAAGGCTCCTTACGCAGAGACGAGTGTGTGGGCCGGTGGAGATGTGGAGTATGCATGCTCCTCTATACTTTCATTTATTGTTTATTTATTTGGACAGAATCCTTGTGTGTGAAAATGTATGTGACATGTTTTCAAATGGCTGGTAATGCACAGTCAGAGACCCCCACAACTGCTTACTGTTTAACTGAAACAAAGCCACAATTTAACGTCTTTAACTCATGCGAGCAGCTCTGATAACATCTAACAAAGCGAAAGCAAACAAACACTTCAAAAAACATCAGTTGTGAGTCACTTCATGTTGTTCAAAACAGGTTAGCCGGGTTATTGAACCCTTCGGCTGTGCTCACAAAGACATTAGCAATTCATTCCAATGTGACCAGCACTGCGAAACAACATAGTGTAGTCTGATCAAGAAAGTAGAGCCTGGCTCAACTTTTGCCCAAAATGAGTTATTCGTTATCAAATCAAATAACTTGCAAGCACACATTCCTCTTACAGAAAATAAATAGGATAATTCCCCTGTTTACATGGTGATGAACGCCACAGCGGGTAGAATTGTTGTTGTGATAACTTTGCAGTATTTCTTCTTCATGGTGTGCAACGCTGTGCAGAGTTTTGGCTCATGGTAAACTTTCAAACTCACTGATTCGTAACTCAAACGGGCTTTTATTGTATTTTATCGTCTTACCGTTACTTAAAACATACCCCAACAACACAGACATGACCTTTTATAGGCTACAGCTACACTACCATGTTTCCATTTTAGAACGCTTATCTTTTGCTACGTTTACACTTAGATGACCTAAACAACCGCATTTGCTACTTGATTGGGTCTTAGCAGTCATGACGTGTCTTTCCCTGATTAGTCACGCCGCTTAAATTCTGCATACAACTCTACTACTCCCAACATGCAGAGGAGCCTAGCCGTTTATTGGATTGATTAGCGAGCGTGTCCAGTAGCAGTATCAGCCCTACGGAGCGGATGTTAGAAGTAACGGTTTTCAGCTTTGAGGAGAGCGATGAACACAAAACCGAAGACTTTTCTGTTCTTGTCAATGCTTATTTTGTTCTGCACAACTATTGCGAGGTTCACAAAGAAATTGTAAAGTTTGAAAAATAAAAATATTTTTTCCACCCCACATAATTTGACCGATTGAGTATATGGAGGAAGATCTTAAGTATCAAGCACAACCTTTTATTATTAAAGAGAACAATAATACTGTTGTTTTTTTCTGTAACTAAGCAAACAATCTGCTTCCTGTTTACATCGGCACCCAAATGTCCAGTGTACTTGAATAGTCACGTGATATTTATTTTCAGGCGTGTTAGTATGGACGGAAATCATTTCTAAAACAGTGCTGGAACGCGTCTGTGTGGACATAGTTTTTATTCTAAAATATTGTTCTTAAACAGGAACGTAGTAGTGTGGATGTTTTCTTATTCTCAACACTTGGTTTGGTTAAAAGCAACATGCAATCACTAAAATGTACAATGATAGTCTAACATAATATGAACTGGAACCATTAATCTTTCCAGACAAGTCTTAGTATTAAAAAGGAGGGGAACTACTTCAGTGGCTGTTCGGAACATGTGAAGGTTCTGAACAAGCCGATAACTTGCCCCCTGAACAGCTGAATGCAGTGTTGTCGAAAACCGCGGCATTGCTCTGGCACCCGGTTCTCGATATATGCAAAGGTCAGTCACTCAGACCCCATATCAACAAACAAACACGCACGCAAACAGTGTGCAGGAGATAACTTTGAGGGGCAGCTAGAGCAAAACTGAATGGAACACAAATATTTTGGTCTAGAGATGTTCAGTACCGAATTTGGTAACAATAAGAGATGCATACATGCAATGACTACATACAGATTCTGATATGGGTCTGATGCAGACAAAAATAGCTGGATCGGGTATCGATGACAATGGGCCAATCTGGCATTGGTACCATTATCTTAATAAATAAAAGCCCAGAAATCAGTATCTGGAGTCGATTGCTCATAATTCGAAGGAGATTGGGACGCTATTCAAATGGCATAACAATCTATTTAACAGCAAGGATAGATTCGTCTTGACTTACAAAATCCATGAAAAAAAGAGATTGAGATTCACTGTTCAAAACTCACATGCCCAAACATTGAGGTCTTCGTTATAGTGCCACCATCAGGCCAAATTGCACCACATTTGACATTGCACATGCCTTGGTCTCCGGCAATATGACCGCCAAGAGTGAAGTACAGCGGATGAACAGTTGTGGAAATGTCCGAAGCACATACATACCCACAGAAAGACAGATTCATAGCTATATAGTTTTGGGAAATACGTATTCGCTTTCTTATGTTTGACGAGGAGATTGATACCACTCATGTCTGAACGGTAGATAAGCTAAAGCCGGTAGCCAGTTAGCTTAGTACAAAAACTGGAAACAGGGTAAACAGGTAGGCCGACTCTGTCCAAAGGCTAGAATACCACAACCTCTTATTCGCAAATGAACACGAGTTTTATTGTGTTTCTTTGAATCATACAAAAACAAAATGGGAAACATAAAGGTCGAGGTTTTTACAGGGGGTTACACGGGGCATTATTTCTTTGACTGGGGCAGTCACTTCCAGGAGTCTCCACTGGTTGCCTGGCAACCTCACGGTGATGGCAAGACTCCAAACAGCTACTGGCTGTAGCTTCATATTTACATACAGACATGAGGGTGGCATCGATCCTCTCATCTAACTCTCAGCAAAAGCAAGATATCTAAAACTTTGTACTATCCCTTAAAGTATGCTTTTCCCCTCTGAGAAATAAATGTGCTTTTAAACATTCGTCTCTGCCAACAAGGATGATCAAGCAGATGTTGTGCGGTGATTCTTAATCCCTTACTCCGTTTCTCTACACAGTACTTTTCTTTGAAAGATCTGCTGAAAATAATTTGCCACTGGGAAGGCTTCGTTAACTTTTACCTTTCAAAACTGTGAACACTCTTAATTGGCCTATTTCATCAGCAAGTGAGCTCTTTCAACAATTGTTATCTCAAAAAATCTTTATCACAACACTATTTGCATTTAGGGAGTGAACGACAGAGTTACTCACTATATACTACTATCATCACCCAAAACAACTACCGTATTTTCCGCACTATAAGGCGCACTTAAAAGCCTTTAATTTTCTCAGAAAACGACAGTGCGCCTTATAATCCGTAGCGCCTTATATATGGATTAATTCTGGTTGTGCTTACAGACCTCGAATCGATTTTGTGTGGTACACGGCGCTCTGTCAAAATGTTTTAGTACGACTTTGGTAAACTACAAAGCCGCACCGCTTGCAGCATTACGGCCACCGTAGTCAGGAGCGTCGCGGAGTAATACATACTGTGCTTCACCATAATATTACAGCGTGTGTGTATAAGGACTCCAAAATGGCACCTGTCAAGAGACACGCTTACGACGCGGACTTCAAACTCAAGGCTATCAGTCACGCAGTAGAACATGGAAATAGAGCAGCTGCGAGAGAATTCAACATGTGGAGGAAGTTTGACTGACTGACTGTTTTGTTTCGCTTAATGCGCCTTATAGTCCGGTGCGCCTTATATATGAAAAAAGATCGAAAATAGACCATTCATTGACAGTGCGCCTTATAATCCAGTGCGCCCTATAGTGCGGAAAATACGGTATTTCATTACTATACAAGCAATTCAACACAACGAAATGCTGTATATACAGTCATATATGGTATAACGTACCATTCTTAACCACTACATTAGTAAGTGCTTTCATTCCTGAAAAAATTTAGAGGAACTAAGAAAAATGATTGTTAAAAAAGTGCATTAAGTTTAACACTGTTCAGCCCACATACAGATAATGTTCAGGTGCACAATCACCATAGTCTTCTTACAGGTGTGAGAATCTTTGGGAATCTTTGGTGTCATGATTCGAGTCTCTATTCAAAACGGATTCTCCATTGACTGAATAGAAAGAGGTGTGCTATTATCAGAATCTTACTCCAGTGAAATGTAATGTCCGTGGCTTTTCAAATAAAAGTTGTTTGTCTTCCCCCCACCACAGCTGACTTAAGTTTGCTAGTGTCTCATGTCGGTGCTCTGCTTTGCAAATACTAGTCTCTGGGTGATTGCGTGCAAACTACTCACAACAATATTTCACTTTAGTCTTGGAAAGCTAGTTATTCCAAGTGAGTAAATCCAAAATGTCCCCAAAAGACTTGCCTCATAATGAACTAAAAGATATCTCTAGCGTGTGGGTGTGTGTGTAAGCTGCAAACAGTGGGTTGTCACGCAACTATTTCCCCCCTGAAGCAACATTTACTCATAGGACATATTTTACTTTCAATTCAAAAGAAACAGTGAACTAGTACTTTCTGTAAAGTAAGCAACAAAAGGTTTTCACAAGAGTAGTGTAGCGTGGATTATTTTTCGTTTTTAAAATTGAGTCAACAAAAATGATGCTCTGCAATAAGCTTGGTTTATTATATAAATCCATACAGTGGATGTACTAAAAGCGCATATTCAAATTCAGTGAGTTGAACATGAAATACCTTTACTACATTTATTTAGTCTTTAATGCCTCGCTAACACAGACTCTAATCTTGTTGGCTGCTTCTACATAATTCTACAGTTGCTAAGTTAATATAACTATGTCTAATAGGATAGAAAAGACAATGCCAACAGGCCAGAGTGAGACAATTAAAATCAAGGATATATAATATAAAACAAACCGTAACAACATACAGTATAATATTTAAGCCTATAAATACACAGAAAACAAAGCTGTGGGTTTTTTTTATTATTTAACTCAGATATATATTCTGGTAAATACTTTTGCAACATTCAAAAAAAGTAATCATTTGCAGGTTGTGTTGCATACTGATTGACAGTGCTCATCAATAAGGACTGTCTGGTTGCCCAGGGCAAGTGAAGTGCCATGTCCGACTAGTAAATCTAGCAACTCACTTTCCCGATGGCACAAGTGGTAAAAAATGAATTAAATGATGATGGAAGAAGCTAAGGAGATGTCAGCTCACTTACTTCTCACCTCTGTTTAGAGTTGAACATGTGCAGCACCCATTGCGCATGTTCAATTATCCAGGAAACAGGAGTTCAGTTAAGTGTCATTAGAGAATGTGGGCAAAACTCTAGATAAATTTACTTAGCGATTAAAAATAACAATTAACTTTGTTATTTGGTAACCACTTACAAATAAAAAAAAAATGTATATAGGGGCAAATTAAAATGTACTTCTGGCAAGTAGGTATCCATCTGGAGAAAAAAAATTAAATATTAAAGTTGAACCCCGTAGGAGTATTCATTTGTATGGGGGCACTATGAGAACTGTCACCCTCCTTTTAGTCCAAACTACAGAATTATGTATTATGATAGTGGCTGACTGTAGATGAAAATGACTCAATGACTGGAATATCAACCGTGTTAAATAAACTGCCAACTGGCTTATTGCTCTGCTGGCAGTACAACACGAATCTTCACTCTCTACCATCAATTGGATTATTGCACGTGCAATTAGTGTCAGCCTTACCAACTCTCAACAATACACAGCAGAGGTTAAATGGATCTGTAAACACCTGTCTTGCACAGTCAACAACTTGCCATTCAGCCAGTTGTCATGCTTGCCAAGGCCAGGGGATTGTTGTACTTCATGACCTTAATGCTACTCTATAAACAGTTCTAGGATGTCAGGAAACCATTTCGGTATTACTGGAGTAAAAAATCTAATGTGATTAAGAAGAGCCACAAGATCCCAATAAACATAGGTGCCAACTTTGAAACTGCTGAAGGTTTGAAGTTTGGGGGAAGGGATGGGTGGATATCAGGATGCAGTGTGATATGGTTTGACGCCCATATTTTAGTTGTCTACAAGTCAATATTTTCACAACCAAGGTATCAAATGATGACGTGAAAAAAATGTGACAACGTGAAAGAGAACGCTTGTTGTGTTGAACCCAAAGAGAACTATCACTTAAGCATGTGGCTCATCTAGCTGTACAGAGAATAGGAGCAAGTTTAAGCTCATTGTTTAGCTGTTGCAACCTTACTGTTTCTGTTAGCTCTGGTCGCTCTCATAGCATCATTTTTCACTGCCGAGGGAAGCGTTCTTTAGTATAAAAGCTGTAAACCCTGCAGCACACTACCTTCAGAGCAGGTAGACACGGTTAGCAACCCGCAGCTTAAGCCAGAGCCAGATATTTCCCTCAGGAGTTTGGACACACCTTCTCAATCAATGTTTTTTATTTATTTATTTTTTCTACATTGTATATTAATATTGAAGACATCCAAACTATGAAGGAACACATATGGAAT